>NW_016107316.1:4602723-4660673 GCF_001604975.1 Cebus imitator
CTCAGATGATCCACCTGCCTCAACCTCCCAAAGTGCAAGGATTATAGGCATGAACCATTGTGCCTGGCCAATTGTACATTTAAAAAAATAAAGAGTGTAATTAAATTGCTTGTAACTCAAAGGATAAATGCTTGAGGAGATGGATAACCCATTCCACAGGAGGTGTTTATTTCATGTTGCATGCCTTAATTAAAAAATCGTATGTACTCCGTAAATATATACACCTACTATGTATCCACAAAAATTAAAAAGAAAACAATAGTGCATATCTCATGTGATTATTTTGAGGATCAAATAAGATAATATAGGTCAGTGGTTTAGCGTGGTGCCTAGCACATAGTAAACACTCAATGAATATTAGCCATCATCCTCATCATCATCATCTGTCTTTTTTGTAATTTTGCTCATTCTTTTTTCATGCATGACTAGATTGAACATTTGTCAATAAAATGATTGGGCATTCATTTTGGTATCCCTGACACCTAACACAATGTCTAGAGCAGTATCAGTACTCAGAATGTATTTTTGAATGAATAAAAAAATAAGGAGGCAAAATGCTATATACTTAAGAAAGGGACCAGTTATTCTTTTTTAATCCAAATACTTTTAAAATTATATAACCTAAAATTTGTTACCAGGGAAGTGGACATACGTCTCCTGTTTTGAAAAGTCACTGCCTATGGGAAAAAAAAAAAACCAACAGGAAATCTTATTGCATTTCTACTTTTAAAATAGAATTCCCAATTTCCCTTTGTGCACTGAAAAGCAATAGACTGGGAGGCTGTAATCCAGCAAGGGGCTTGCGGGTGGTGGGGCGAGTAGGTAGATTGTCTTAAAAATGAGGATAAAACGTCTGCAGCATCATTCTTGAGAAATGAAAATAAGGCCAGAAAGGGAGACCATCCTATAAACATTACACTGAATGGCAAGGTCATGAGCAATGGTTTTACTTACCTTTCAACCAAAGGCTATGCTTAAAAGCATATTTTAATACCTGTTGAAGGTGCATGTTTATCCAAGCATCATTGGACAATGTCTGAATTAATAAATAAGCATTTTTGGAACTTCAGCATAAGAGAAGACAATATGCTTTGTCATTTCAAGCTCCTTGTTTCTAAATAGAATAGGTCCTAGCAAGGGGAGGGGGCTTTTGTTTTGCCAGATAATGTGGTGGCTAGATAGGCAAGTTTCCAGATAACATTAGAGCAGAGCAGAATTGCATGACCTAATATAGGAGAGAAGGATTGGGGCTCTCATATGAAGACTAAAGATAGAATAAAGAGAACAGGAAAGGCAGGGAGAGAGGAGAAGGAAGAGGGAGAATCACCACTCAGCCCCCACCGTGGAAAATTTGTGGCACCACAGCAAAGTCTAAGGGACATTTCAATTTGTTGTTGGCTGGGCCAACATAAACCCTCTGCTGGCTCTCTGCAATCTCTAGTAAATTATATATTGCTTATGAGTGCTTTTGTTTGAATGGATTATTTTAGGGGAAAGCAACTAACTGAAAGAAACTGGAAAAGACAGTTATTTTTTCCTCTTTTGGGAAAGTGGTAAGACACATTTTTAAATGAGAGGAAAGGAGATTACAGAGTTTAGTGCTTCCCAAGCAAAGAAAACTCTATGGATTTCTTTATAAGGAGAAAGAAAGAAGAAAGAGAAAAGAAAAGACGAAACAAGGGAGAAAAAATATTTATACACATATTAATCATCATCACAGTTGTTCTCCTTAGCCTCAATTTTTTAAATCAAGCTATTTGTACTAATAGATTGCATAGGGAAAGAAAAATCTGCATGCAAAATCAGTGAGAAATGATGAAAGAACATTTACCATCACACTGATCTGGAACCTAGGATTCTCTCCCTTGGTGCTGGACTAATTGTAAAGGACTTGGCTACTAAAAGAAAAAAAATCCTAATGGATATTGTTGTTAAAAGCAGGGTTATACTGAAATGCTTTGACGATACAACAATCAAGCTTTAGGGAGAATCCTTCAAATTCCTGGTTATAGGGCTAATGGTCCCATTTCATACCCACTGGAATTCGTTCTTACTGATAGGTTTATTTCTATTCTTTTGCTAAATCGCTTGATGAATATTTTAAACATCCTGCCTGGGTATCCAGTTTTTAAAGCTTATTTTATGTCAAGGTACAATTTCTCAAGTTACTTGGCATTTGGGACTTCTTACTTTCCCTTATAGTCACATCTTTTTTATCACACACTTTTTAAAAGTGACATCTAACACTCAGCGACTAGGGTTGTCTAATTTCACTATTAATGGTGCCTACCTCTTATGCTCCTCAAAATAGACAACACACACACACACACACACACACACACACACACACACACTCATGAATCAGATAATAATAAAGGATGCAAGTAGCGACAATGCTCACCCTTTGACCCCGACCTCTTTGAAGTAGTTAGAACATTTTACTTGGAAGTGACAGAAACTCAGTTCAAGCTGCCAAACCCAAATCAAGCTTGGAAAAAAAAGAAAGAAAAAAACCCAAAATGGACTTTTGAACTACCAAAGTGGGCATGACTTCATATAGATCAGATTCTTCCCCGTGGCAACACTGTCTCTTTAGGGGCTATTTGGAAACATATGAGGGTGCTTTGTTTATCACAACTTAGTGGGGGGTGGCATTTAGGGCACCTGCCAAGGATATACAGGTGGGGCACTAGGCAAAACCTTCCACCCAAGGGGGAGTTTTAAAAATTTCCTCAGAATGACAGTAGCTCTCCCTTTGAGAAATCGGAAGCAGGTGATGAAAGCATTTCACCAAGACTCTCTCTCTTGGCTCTGATTTGCTCATGTAATGCTGGCTGCATTCCCAGGTGGGATCACTGCAGGTATTGACAAAATAGCCACCTTTAGCCTCAAACTACCTGTTGAGCGAGCGACGTCCACAGAACAACAGTCCCTCTTTCTCATTTGCTTTAGGGGGGAATCCTGATTCCATTGAAGAGGATTGGCCCTACTTGAGTAATTTATAAACCCTGGAGAGGGGAGGGATTCAGTGCTGTGGCTGGGTAGACTTGGGAGACACATCTTTCTTCAGAGTCCAGGGGTAGGGGCCGGGCTTACCCAACCACAAGCCTGAGAGGGATGGAGGAAGCTCCCAAAGAACAGTTGAATGGATGTCACCAGAGGGGAACAGATATAGGATGGACAGAAACCACACGTTCATTTTCTTTATGGTCTAATGTCCTGAATATTTCTTCAGTCACCCCACATTTCAGGATTCCCTAGTACAGAAGACTGATATACCATAAGTTTTTGTACCAGATTGTTCTCTTGTCCTCAGATACCTTTCCTCATCTCTCTCTTTTTGTCTCTCTCTTTTTTTTTTTTTTTTTTTTTTCAAACTTCTACTTATGCCTCAGGACTGAAATACCACCTCTTCTGTGGAGCTTCCTTTTTAGCTGTCCCTACTAACTTGTACCCCAACCCCCATGCACGCATAGCATTTTGCCCATGAAAAGAAGGAATTGAATTAATTAGCAAGGATAAGAAGCTGAACAATCCACATCCTTTATGGAAATGGAAAGCAGATGATGCTGGATTAAATGAGATCAAACAACATCAAATAAACAAATGTTTATTGAGTGTGTACCATGCACAAGGCTTTCCAAGCAAAAACCTTGCTGACTCTGTGTGTGCACGCACACACACACACACGTGCGGGCACACGCTTGCAGATGCTTAGAATCACAGGCTTTTATGATCTGGGTTTCTTAAAAATTATCTGGTTCAACCACTTCCTTATTCAGATCAGGTAACTGAGGCTGAAGTGGGTTTCTTTCTAGCTCTAAAAAGTATATGATCTGAGTCACTAAAAGGAAGGAAAGGTTGGCCCAATTCTAGGCCAAAAAAACCACAGCTATGTAGCTTAAACTTCCTGATTTAAATGCCATGCCACGATAAAGTTCTTGTCTACAGGGTAATGACCACTCTAGAGAGAGGATCAAAATCAACACCAACCTCTTTATTTCCCCTACCCCTTTCTCTCTCTCTCAATTTCTCTCTCTTTCTCTCTCACTTCTCTTTCTTCCCTTATGTTTCTATTGCCTCTCTTAAAGAGAAATGGAAAGCCAAGAGGACTGAGTGGCAGGGCCAAGACATTGGGACCATGATTCATACTTTTTTTTTCTATCTTGCTGATGTGTTTATAGAAGTACACTATTTATGACTCAGTACATAGTGAAGAGACATAACAGATTTTTCTGGGAATTCAAAATATGCAAACAGAGTATGTATCAAATGCATGGGAATTACGGAGACATATGTTTTAAAACAGAGGTATAAAGGTGCTTACTCTTTGTGACAAAGTCCCTTCCATGTTGATGACAATATCCACATAGCCATTCTCTTGTGAAGAAGTCAGAACTGGCTAGAAATAATTACTTGAACCCTGTCATATTCAAAATGGAAAGTAGATATTCATTTGGATTCCTGCCAGGGATACTCAGGCACAAACATGTGGAAATATTTCCATAAAATATTGTTTACAAAAAAACTCCCAGGCCCATCTTGCCCATTGCCACTGCCCCTGTTGCCTGAAATCCCATCTCTGCACTCGGACTCTCTTCAGGTTTTGCCCTGCTTATCACTCATCCCACCTGCTTCCTGGTACCTTTAGATCTTTTTTTTTTTTTTTTGACATATTATATCCCTGCTCAAAAACAGCCTTATAAGATAGTGTCCTGTCTCCCCAGCCTAGCATCGGGGACTTCTTCCTTGACTCAGACCATCCATACACTGTTCTAGAATGTTTGGTGAATACGTAGCATATCTCTGGCACCGCTCCAGGTACTGGGTCACTAAACTGAACAAGAACAGGCATATGTTCCAGTGGAAGTGCCTAACAATAAACAAGTAAATAGGCAAGTGATGAAAATGAAATTAGATAATGTGATAAGAAGTCCCCGGGGTGTTTTAAGAACCTCTGGATATCTGGCAAAGGTCACTCTTAGGAAGTGATATTGGGACCTGATAATAGAAAAGAGGTAATTTCTGGGGACATCTGAGGATGATCTCTCCAAGTCGAAGGAGAAACAAAGGCAAATTTCCAGAGTTGTGGAGGAATTTGTTTGAGGAATACAAATTTAGAAAGGTGATATGGTGGAGGGCAGTTAGTAAGATAAGGAGGTAAGCAAGAAGTCTAATCATGACATATCTAAAGCCATAGAAAAAGGAAGTTTTGGTTTTGTTGGAGGACCATAGAAAGTTATGATCTACTTTTCAATTTGAGAGGAACATGATTGATATTTTTAAAGAGTTTACTTTGGCCTTTCTGTGGAAATACCATACCATAAACTGTATGGTATTCTCACCTTCACATATTCACATCCTGGTCTCATCTTTTCTCCTTGAGAATAAACTGGACCTACTGACTTGCTTGTAATGAATTGAAAACAACAAATACATGAGATCCCAATTCTGATACTAGGCTGTGAAAAGACTTTGGCTTTCATCTCTTTCTCTCATTCTCTCTCTCTTTTCCTCTCCTGGTCTTTCTCTTCCTATGCTCTGTCACACATGCACATATGGCAGGTTTCATGTCGTGAGATGCCCTATGGAAAGGCTCACCCAACAAGGAAAAAAAGTGTCCCTTCCTAACAGCCAGCTACAATCACCAGCCACAGCCATGTGAGTGAGCTTGGAAGTTGTATTAGTTGGCTTGGGCTGCCATAACAAAATACCATGCACTGGATGGCTTAAACAACAGAAATTGGTTTTCCCTGGAGACTACAAGTCCAGGGTCAAGGTGTTGCCGGGTTGGTTTCTCCCGCAGCCTCTCCTCTTGGGTTACAGACATCTGCATCTCACTGTGTTCTCACATGGCCTTTCCTCAATGCATGTGAGTCTCTCCTGTCTTTCCCTCTTCTTATAAAGACACTAGTCATAGTGAATTAGGACCCCACCCTGCAGCCTCATTTAACCTTAATTACCTCTTCAAATGCCCTATCTTTAAATACAGTAACATTCTAAAGTATTATAGGTTAGGGCTTTAATATATGCATTATGAGGACACAATTGGGCTAAGATCAAAAGTAGATCCTCCCTTAAATGAGCCTGAAGATAACTACCATTATAGTGACACTTCAATTTTTAACCTTGTGAGAGACCCTGAGTCAGAGCAGCACCACCAAGCCATGTCTAGATTACTACCCCACAGAAATGGTGAGACAGAAATTAGTTATTGTTTAAGCAGCCAAATTTGGAGGTAATGTTTTACACAGAGGTAGATAACTAATACAGATATTGGTATCAGGAGTGGGATGCAATCTAAAAATATCTAAATATGTGAAGTTGGCTTCAGAAACAGGCAGAAGGTAGAGACTGGAAAAGTTTTGAAGAACATGTTACAGGAATCCTAAATTGCTTGCACTAACAGATTGTTAGTGCAAATATAGACTTTGAAGATGTTTCCAATGAGGGTTCAAAAGGAAAAGAGAGGAAACTAGAGGAAAGGCAATCCATTTTTCTTTGTTATATAGTGGCAGAAAGCTTAGCAACAGTGTCACCTGAAGTTATGTGGAAAGCAAATGTTTGTAATGAACTTGTTGATATAGCTAATGAGCTTTCCAAATAAAGTGTTCAAGGTATTGCCTGCTTTTGTTTTACTATTTAAAGTAAAAGATGAGAGAAGAGAGTTAAATTGAGGAAATAACTATTAAACGTAAAGGATCCAGGACTGGATGGTTTAAAAATTACTAGCTTTTTCAGGCACCGAAAGAGGCCAAAATTAATAAATGGCTACAAAGCAAAGTTCAGAACCATAGCACTGCCAGGAAAATGTAGTCTACAGGTAAGAGCGAAGTAGGACTGTTAGGCTTATTGTTAGGATGTCTGAAAGATCAGAGGTGGCACCTCAAAATATCCATCACATAAAAAGTCATTTGAAGAGATCAAGGTTGTGCATCACAGAGCCTCTCAACTTGACACAGGGCAGGCGAGCTGCAAAATTGGGGCTTAGCCTGAGAGGGTTCTTGGCTTTGCCCAGGAAAGAATTCACGGGTGCATTGTTGGTGGTACACAGCAACTTTTATAGAAGCAGCTGTGCACAGCACAGTGGAAGTACTACTTCTAGCAGACAGGGCTACCCCATAGGCAGAATGCCTAGAGTAGCAGCTCAGAGGTAGTTCTGCAATCATATTTATAACCTACTTTTAAGTGTATGCAAATTAAGGGGAAGATTATGCAGAAATTTTTAGAAAAGGGGTCTGGGTCATTGGGTCACTGCCATGGAAAGAAGCAGTAACTTTCAGGTGTTGCCATGGCAATGGTAAACTGACATGGCATTGGTAGGCATGTCTATGGAGAGCTGTTTTTGCCTCTTCCCTGTTTTAGCTAGTCCTCAATGTGTTACAGTATCTTACTGAGCCCTGCCTCCAGAGTTGAGTACCACCTCCTACCTCAAACTGAGCTATAGGGTCTCTAGGAAACCTAAGGGCATTGCACCTAACCATCTCAGCAAGAGCCAAAGATAGGAAAAAATCATATGGATCTTAATAACATTTATGGGTGTTGCTTTTGTCTAATGAAGAAAATATCAATGATATTTGCAGGATGCTAACTGTTTTTGATAAAACAATATAAAAGTTGTCAGCTTGAACTTAAAGGGTGTTGCCAGTATAAAATCAAAAAGTGCTTCTTGGACCCTCCATTAGTTTCCTGGCAGGAAGCAGGCTGATAAAACTACTCTGTTTCAAATGTGTGCTAACTTTGACAAAAAAGGAAAGGTGGCTGGGAGCAGGGAGGCAAGAGTCTAGAGAACAGAGATGGAAGCCATAGAGAATCATTACCAGGGATTGAGACTTAACTAACAAACTATGACCATTTGCCCAACTAGATGTCATAATTCCTCCTCTGGATTTCCTATTTTCCCTCTTTATGAAAAGAGGGTTTATGGTGCCTATCCTTTGTTCATTTTACCATTGTCTGTTGGCTGTGTAGGGACAGATAACCTTATAGACTGAGAAGAACTGTACTTTAAGAGATGTACTTACTGAACAATACCTGAGGGGTCTCAGACATAAATGAACCAACCCAAATGATGAGATTCTAGACTCCGAGCTTTTGCTGCAATGGAGTAAGAGTTTAGGGCACCTTGAAAGACCATATTTTGCATTTAGGAGGGATATAAATTATTGAGAGGCAGAGAGCAGTCTTCTGCAGGCAGCCTCTAAGATGGTTCCCAGTGATTCATGCCTCATGGTTTTTATGCCTCTGTGTGATCCCATCCTCTTGAAGCAGAACAGGATCTAGTGCCTTACTTGTTGCAAATGGAATAATAGTGAAAGTAATGGATGTCATTTAGTACAAAAAGATTGCAAGTTCTCCGTAGCTTTATATTTCTCTTTCAATATCAATCTCTCTCCCTTCCTCCAAAAACTCCAAGGGCAGGCAGAAGCAAGTTGCCACCTTGTGGCCAGCTCTAAGGAGAGGCCCACGGGGCAAGGAAGTGATGTCTCCAACCACCTTCTGTCAGGGAGAAACTGAGCCTTCCCACAGCTGTTGAGAGAGCTGAAGGTGCATCCTTTCCTATTCATGATTTGAGGTGGCTGCAGCCTTGGGGAGTATCTGACTACAGCCTGTTGAGAGACCCTGGGTCATAAGAGCTTAATTAAGCCAGGTCTGGATTCTTGATCTATGAAATTTATCAGATGTTAGGTGCTTGTTGTTTTAAGTCTGTACATTGTTAGATAATTTGTTACACAGCAACAGATAACTAATATAGACTGTAGCAAGATAGGAGCCAAGGCGGAAAGACCTGTTAGGAGGCTATAATTCACCACCATCAAACATTCCAAACGTATGTGTCAAATCAGTTATTGAACAACTTAAGATGTTCTCTGGACTCTGCTCTTGTTCTCAAGCAGTCTGTTTGCTGTGGACAACTCTTTTGCCCAGTTTTGTGTAATACACACTCTGCAAAATTTAAGTCTCATGATTCATCTTCTGCTAGCCTTTTACAACTCCTATATGTAAAAATTGAATACATTAATCCTCTACAATAGCATAAATCAAGGTATTTCTATATATTTAGTTGTACTTGTGTCTATATCCTGTCAAATTTTGAAGCCCTAACATCTGGGACCCTGTCTTACCCAATTTTGTATTCTCTCAATACCTATAACAGTGCCAGTTGAAGAACAAGTATTTTCTTCTGTTTCAATTTTTGGCAATTTTAACATCTGTATAATCTCCAGTGATGTCCCCTCTTATATTACTGATACTGCTCATAAATGTTGTCTCCTTTTCTCTTTATTAATTTAGCTGAAATTTTATAGATTTTATCAATCTTCTAAGGCCAAAATATTTCAGTTTGTTATTTTTTCTCTTGCTATCCATTTCTATTTCTTTGGTTTCCACTATTTTCTTTTTCTTTTTTTTTTTTTATTACTGATTATTTGGGCATAACTTGCTCTTTTTTTCTGTACTCTGAAAGTGAAGCTTAGAACATTGGTTTTAGATCTTTTTTATTCTGTAATATAAACACTTTAAGCTATAATTTCCTCTAAGCATTGTGAGAAGTCCAACTCCAGGCTAAAATCCTACATATAATTCTTTGGGCCTGAACACTGGCAATTACAAAGGCTTCAAATGACTGACTTCACAGGGAACAGTTACCATCCCCACAGCAGCCTTTGTTCACAATGAATGCACTGCAGGTTCTAAGGACAGTTGCAGCCCAGAACTCAAGCCCCTTAGGGCCAGTCATACTCATACACATAGTGGTATTCTTAGCCCACGTGCCTCCATTCAGAAACCTTCTTACCATGTGTTTCAGCTGAGATGCTTTTAGTCATCTGTACTGAGATTATCAGGGAGATTTGACTAAGACTTTTTCCCTGATTCAGTCTTTTACAATACTAATCTTTCTTTCTATCCCTCTCCTCATATTCTAGGCCTACAGAATGGTAGGGAACTTTTGTTCAGAGATCTTTGACAGTGAGACAATTTCCCTTTCCTGCACTTCACGTCACCTGACCCTTGCCTAATGCTATTTCAAAGGGCAAAATGGAACATTGGGGACCTAGTACCTCTTTAAATTTTGGCTTCTTGCTTATAATACATCACAGTAAGAGTGAAACTGGCTCCATTGTCCCACAGAACTCTTGTTTATGGTTTCCTTTGAATAAACATAGAAATTGACACTCCCAGTCTTAAAACTTGAGGAATTTACATTTGTTTTATGTGAGTTCCTTTCTCAGGAAACCAGCCATAAGCCTTGCCAAATAGTATCAAGGAGCTGAAACTTACCAGATCACTGCATCTGGACATCAGACCCCTCACCTGTCATGACTGCCTAACTAACCACCTGTTGCCTGTTCACCAACTCCTCTTCATTACCCCTCCCTAATTCCCGTTTCCCCAGACATAGTCACATTTTTTCCCTGTTATATAAGCCCCTAATTTTAGTTGGGTGAGGAGACGAATTTGAGACTAATCTCCCATTCTCTTTGGCAGCGCACCCAAATAAAGCCTTCTTCTCTGGCAATACTCAGTGTCTCAGTGATTGGCTTTCTATGCAGCATGTGGGACGACCTAGACAGAACACCAGGCATTTCAGTAAGAAGTACCCAAAGACTTGATGGCTACTTCAGTTGGACTCATTGTCCTAATTGACCTCCTAAACGCCTGGTAGCTTTGACACACTGCTTTAGCTGAATTCACCATTTTCATGTTTTGTGTTTTTATTATCATACACTTCAAAACATATTCTAGTCTCCCTGATTTTTAGTCTTACATTTTTTAAAGGAAATATGATAATCTTTGCTTTTCTGCTTTAAATATTTAACCTAGTTGATATTACTAAATTTTAGTGTATTTGTTTTCTGATGTCCACCTAATTTTTATTCTCTTTTACCTCTTTTTCCCCATTGGATTTAATATTAATGATATTTCATTATATCTCTACTAGGGGAGATAAAACGTTTGTCTCATATATTAGAGCTTGCTTTAAGATTTACAAAGCATGATTAAATTATCACTCTCTATCTTCAGAGACTTCTATAAACTTAACAGACGATGCAAGGACCTTACAACAATGTTTCCATCTTCTTTGTCCATCTTTTGTGCTACTTTTTTCACAAATTTTATTTTTATATATTCTATGAACCCAATGATGTAATAATTTTTGCTTCAATTAGTCCACTCTTTCATATGAAAATCTTCAAAGGAGAAAACAAAACATATATTTACCATTTTTTGCACTCTTCCTTCCACTGTATAGACTCAAAGTTCTAACTGACATACTTTTTCTTCAGCATGAAGAACTCCTTTTAACATTTCTTGTAACATTTGCACTGTTGATGACAATTCTTTCAGATTTATTTATCAAAAGAAGTCTTTATTTCAACCTTTCTTTGAAAGATATTTTCACTGGGTATAATAAAATTTCATGTTAACTGTTCTTTGCTTCTTCCTTTTTTCTCCTTCCTTCAGCATTTAAAAACTGAAACTCCATTGTGTCTTCTTTCTTTCTTTCTTTTTCTTTCTTTCTTTTTCTCCGTTTTCCTTCCTTCCTTCCCTCCCTCCCTCCCTCCCTCCTTCCTTCTTCTCTCTCTCTCTTTCTTGTCTTTCTTTCTTTGTGTTTTTCTTTTTAACTGACAAGGCATTTGCAGAATATCTTAAACTCATTTCCCTGTATGCAAAATGTGTTTTTCTCTCTGACTGTTTTTTAAAACTTTTTCTTTATTATCAATTTGTAAAAATCTAATTACTATATGCCTTTATGTGAATTTATTTGGGGTTATACTATTCAGTATTCGTTGAATTTCTTGAGCTTCTAACTTTATAATTTTCATGAAACCTGGAGAAATTCTTCCCATTATTTCTTCAGATTTTTCTTCCTGCTCCCCCTTCCTTAGCTGGGATGACAGTTAACACATTAGATTGATTTTTACTCTCATGCAGGTTACAATGGCAAAATTACTTTACTTAAGTCTTTTTTTTTTTTCTGGCATTCAAGTTGAAGAATACTTTCAATTTTCTGTGTTTAGTTCCGTCACTTTTCATAGGCATTGATTGATATTCTATTAATTCCAGAGAGTGATTTTTTTTCCCCAAAAGTTCAGATAATTCTGTCTCATTTTCCATTTGGTTGTGTCTGAAGCCTCACTGTGACTATGTTTAATTTTCATCCATGAGCATATTATTAAGAGCTGCTTTATAACCCTTTGTCTGCTAGTGCCATCTTGTCTTGTATTTTCACATATTTGTTCACATTTTTCTGCTTTGTTTTGTATCTAGTAACTTTATTGCTAGATATTTTAAAATGGCTGAATTTTTTCTGTTCCTTTCAAGAGTGTTAAAGTTTGTTTGGTAAGATCATGTAGTAACATGTAGATCAAATGAATCCTGTTGAAACTTGGTTGGACAATTTTTGCATCAGGCAGGTTTCTCTATACCTTTGTAGGTGTCTATAAAACATTTTAAAGTGAATATATTGGGATAATCTTTCTCTTTTAGCTAGAGTGATTATATGGATTTAAATGTATTATATTTATTGTAATTTTAAAATTTTTCTTAATCTTCAAATTTAAAAAATTTCTTTACTCTTTACTGTGGGACTAGTTTAGCCCCAGTGATAAATTACAAACCTTTATAGTCTTCAGCAGATACCTGGGTGTTGAAAAGGTTGCTCAGCTCTGGCTATTTGAGCTCCAATCTTTCAGTTATTTTCACTGGGTTTGTTGTTTTCATCCAGAAGTTGAGCTGGGAACATACATTTGAGATTCTTTCTAACTTGGGTTTATAATCATATAAACCAGTTTTAAATGTTTTTTACTCTATCCCATTTGTGAAAACTGTTAGTATAAACATCTATTTTCTATCATTAAAATGGGAATGATACTAACCATTGCTAAATTTTATTTAGCATTTACAATGTGTCAGTTTCTATTCTAAGTGCTTTACATATATTCACTCATTCAATATTTACAGTGACTTTATGAATGTGTTACTTTCTGGGGGCTACTATAAAATTAGCACAAACTGGGTGGCTTATAAACAGGAGTTTATTCTCTCTTCCTTCTGGAGGCCGGAAGACCAAAATCAAGGTGTCAATGGGGGCATGCTCCCTTGGGAGGTGCTCGGGGAGAGGTCACCCCTCACCTCTTCTGGCTTCTGCTGGCTGTCAGCATTCCTTCACGCATGACCCCATGACTGCCTCCCTCTAATCTCTGCCTCTGTGATCACAATACCTCCTCCTCTGTGTGTTCTCTTCTTGTCTGTCTCAAATTTCTCTCAGCAATTCTCTTATAAGGATACTGGTCATTAGATTCAGGATCCACCTGGGTGAACAAGGATTTTGTTTCAAGATTTATTTTTATTTTTATTTTACTTTAGGTGTATACTATACCCAGCATTTCTCCCCATGTTATCCCTCCCTACCCTCTCCACCCCCCACTGTCCTTCCCCTACCCCCCCAAACTGCCCCCAGTGTGTGATGCTCCTTTTCCTGAGTCCACGTGTTCTCATTGTTCAACACCCACCTATGAGTGAGAACACACAGTGTTTGGTTTTCTGTTCTTGTGTTAGTTTGCTGAGAATGATGACTTCCAGATTCATGCAAGTCCCTGCAAAGGACACAAACTCATCATTTTTTATGGCTGCGTGGTATTCCATGGTGTATATGTACCTCAGTTTCTTTATCCAGTCTATCGTTGATGGGCATTTGGGTTGGTTCCAGGTCTTTGCTATTATACACAGTGCTGCAATGAACATATTATCTCAAGATTCTTAATTATATTAGCAAAGATGCGTTTTTTCAAATAATGTAACATTATAGGTTCCAGGAATTTGATATTATAGACTTATCTTTTTTTTTTTGTGGGGAAGCATCATTCAACCTGCTATAGTGAGTAAACTACTAGTGTTATTAGATCTTCTTTTCAAAGACCATACAGCCAAGATTTCAACCAGGCAGCCTGGTTTCAGAGTCCCTGCACTTAAACTCTTCACAATGTTGGCTATGTTATAGAATCATTCTGAGGGTTAAAGCTAATTCTATAAAGCACCAAACAGTGTGCCTGACACATAGTAAGCCACAAAACTTGTAACTTTTATTGTTATGAATAAATCTTTTATTGGTTAAACTTATTTGATTAGTGTGTAGCATTCAAATAGCATGGAGTGAATCTTCCAGTCAACACAACTTCCAATTAAAGATTTATTTATAACTATTAAATTCAGACTCCTGTGCTGAGAAAACAGAAATTTAAAGCCAGAGAAATAGGACAGCCTCTGGGATGGCATGACAAGAATTTTAACTTTGGGCTTCCTTGCTTACTTTTTGGAGACACAGATGAGCTGGCACAATAAATATTTAATATGACATGATGTTAGTTTATACCAATTAGGAGTTGCAGGATCAAATAGCAAGGAGTGAGTGACTAGCTCTCCTCTAGACCAATGTGAGTTAAAATAGTTATGCCTTTAGCATCTTTGTTTCATAGGGTTTAGATACCTTGGGGAAAGAACATTTAAAATAAATATTTACAGCTATTATATTAGCAGCTCTACACTGACTGTTCTCAAGCTATGTCTGCTACACACACACACACACACACACACACACACAGACACACACACACACACACACTCCTAAAGGACAGGCTGCTGCATATCTGGCTGCTTTTGGAAAATGTTTCCCCTCAGCTATGTTAGTGCTCTATGAGGTATTGCTCATTATCGATAAGCATTAGTTATTTATTTATTTTTTGGCCTATTGAATATGTTGGAATATGGAGGGACTTGAAAAGTTCTAGAAACTCTATCCATCTGTGCAATTTGTGTCTATTATTTTCCAAATTGTGATGCTTGCTACCTCAGGACCACAAACACCTGTGGGCTAGGGACCAGCAGCACCCCTTTCAGTGGGGTTAGTGCTCACCATGTATCACTGAGGCCAACAGTCTTCACATGCCATGGTTGACAGCATTACTGGCTACTGCACCTTTCACAATGCTCTGTAATTGTTTCCTCTCTCCTGGCACCAAACTCAACTGCAGTACTGAAGACTGGATACCAACCCAACTATTTGCTATTTGCATCAGTTTTATCTGGTACTTAAGACTCTCCAATCTTCATCCATAACTTAGTTACGCTACTAGGAATATTGGTTCTATCTACTTCATAGAGCTGTTGGAAGGATTATGAGAAAATACTTTATAAACTGTAAAGCTCTGTGTAATGAATTATTACATTATTTGCTTGAGAAAGACATTGAATTAATGAAACTCCTTTGTTCCGACAAGTCTTCCTTAGAAACAAACAAAAATAAACAAAAAATAGTAACAATAAAAACCAGAAAACAAAAAAGTCATTTTACTCCAAAAGACAGAAAATGATACAAAAAATAATCTAATCACCCAACAGAACTGCATGAAAGAATGTCTTTCTTCCTGGTCTTTCTACCCTTATGTTTATAATTCCTTTAACAGATGAGCACACTTTACTCTTTACTTTATAATTACCTTTCCCAGGGATTCTTATTTTATTAAACTGCCATGTTGTCTGAAAAAGGAGGCCTTTGTCGTGTTCAAACTGAAATGTAAGAATAGCTTTCAATGCTAGTGGAGAGGACAAAGTTTGTTGGTTTAACTCAGGGATGGACAAAATAATCCATGTGCTAAAAATGTTTTTATATCTTTTTAAATAGTTGAAAAAAATCTAAGGAATAACATTTTGTGACACATGAATATTATATGAAATCCAAATTTCAGTGACCATAAATGAAGGTCTGTTGTAACACGCCCACACACTTTCATTTACCATTGTCTATGGCTGCTTTCAGGCCACAAGGCAAAGTTAGCAATTGTGAGAGATACTCTGTGTCTTCAATGCTGAAAACATTTTTTACTTTAAGTAAAAAATAGACAAAATTTTGGCAAACTCATTTCTGTCTTCAGCCCACCTATTGATCATTTACTTAGTTCCAAGCTGACAATAGTGAGTTGAGTAAGACATGGATGCTGTCCTCCAGACGTTCATATCCATTAGCAGGAAAAGACAAGAAATCAGAACATTTAAAAGATCCCACCCAGGCTGTGAAGGGGTAGAGGCAGGAAGGAGTTTGTGGGGCTGCGCTTCCAGCTCAGGCAAATAGAGGTGGACCCAGCGGCTACTGTGGCAGCCTGTCTACCTACCTGTGCACCTACAACTTCTGCCAGTGCACCTTCCTCTAGACTATTTTCCCAGTGCACCTTCCTCTAGACTAGGTTTGGCTCCATTATGGAGGCCAATGATTTCCAGAGCTCTCTTTTGTGCATCAGGGACAATGTGTAAAGGAAACATCTGGGGAAGGCAATCCCACTGTCTTACAGATGGGAGCTCCCTCCTTCTGAATTTGGAAGCGACTTCCTGGAACCGCCTCCCATCCGTGGAGTTCTTGCAGAAGCTGGTTTGAAAGTGGCTATTGGAGATGCCACAACAGGCAGCCCTGTGACTGGAAGCGCTCCTCCTTGTGTGTGCCTGTATTTGTGGTCCTGGAGGAGACCACCTTGGGAGCATCTTCTGCCTCTTCCTCAGGAGCTTTTCTATCAGCCTGTCCCATGAGGTTTCCATCCTCAGGCCCCATGCCCCAGGGGAGTCAATTGCCAGCTGCTTCCCTGCGACTCTACATGAAGATGCCCTGAAACTTAGATGCAGGGCTGGGACTGGGATAAGGCAGGTGAGGCTGTCATTTCAGATGCAATATTGGAGGCACCAAAAACTCAATAATCAACATAAGTAAGATTTGAATGCAAATTTAAAAAATCAAAATCAATGTAAACATCCATAATGAATAGAAGGTGGGATCAGTAACAATGCTGGGCAAAGCTATATTTGCATTTGAGGCAAAAGTTGAGATGCAGAAAAAGGAAGAGGTATGTCCCATCTGAACGCTTTCTTCTTTAAATTGTTAATTCTGGGGAAATCTACAGATGGAGAGGTCATTCTTAAAGCTGTGACAGTGGAAATTTTGGGAAGAGCACTCAAATTTGAGTGAGATAACAGGGTTCTTAGTTCTGACCCTGTCAATCCTTGCAGTGTGAGTTTAGAAGTCACAACCATTCCCAGGGCGTCAGTTTCCCCATTGTAAATGAAACGGGATGGGTGAAATGATTTGGACTTACTATAACTATGGGATGTTTTGTGTACATATATTTCTATAATGTACCAATACACAAGACTCATGTGCGTCCTTCTCCTGGATCCAGCCAAGGTGTGATGATGGATATTGCACAGCCTTCTCCAAAACGCTCTTGTTTGTCGGGGCTGGAAGCTGCCTGGAAGTCATTTCAGTGACTGGGACATGAGCTCACCACTTCCAGACAAGCAGTTTCTGTAAGCATGTAGTCTGCATTGACTGTGAGGTGCTGGTGGAGGGACTGGCCACTGAGCAGCGGAGAGGTTGACCGAAGTTTCCCAATGGGGATCATCACTCCACTAGGACATTAAAGGCATTGTGTACAAAATACTTGCAACATCCTGTTACAGTCCAAAATCCATGCCCTACACCCAGCTGGCAAGACTTACCCATTGAAAGAAGTGGGTTTAAAGACAGATTTTGCATTTTATGACTGGCATATGTTGAAACAGGATACACTAGGTTTCAATGAGCTTTCTAGGGGCTTATTCTCAAGTTTTAATCACAATAAAAATACTCAACAGGGCAAATACAGACAAATGATATCTTCTTTTATTACTTAAGAACATTGAATTTGCTGTATGAAAATTATGTTTTCAGATCTGCCTACCTCTTCTGAATTCAAGGTTCTCAAGAGCAAAGAAAGGAATGTAATTAATTTCTGTAATCTAGTTTCTTATTACAAAGCCTGGTATGAAATGTACGGCCACATACATATTATCCGAGATGTATTTAAACTCGTGTAACCACAGAGAAAGGACCTTGGAAACCAAATAGTTCATACAATATCTATATTATAAACCAGGAACCAGAAGCTGAGTTTTCATAGCAATTTAGTGAAAGAAATGAAGCTTGAGAACAACATGTTTTGCTTTTTACTTCTAATCCCTGACCTGAGTAATAAAATCACCTGGCCTTAGATGGAAAATTTCCTTCATGTGGAGACTCAACTGAAGATGGGTATACCTTTTGAAATATTAAAAAATATGCAGGTTGGGAATACTTTGCTTTTAAATTGAACATGCACGATCTAGAAAAACAAACAAACAAATAAACAAACCCACATGTTTAGACAGACAAGTAAACAAGGGAGAGTCCCAATACACTCTTGTGCATCAGTGTGACCTTAGGCAAGTGATTAAACTTTTCTGGGTCGGCTTCTTAATCAACAAAATGGGAAGCATCATCCCAATAATTTATAATTCTAAGATTGCACATTTATAAAATTTAGTATGAAGTGGCTCTAACGGTCAGCGAGGAATATGGTTCATTTTGAAATATGACTCCTTAGGAGGGAGAAAATGAGCAATGAGTCAAAATGCTTAATGTTTTCTCATTCTAAAGACTTCTAACTTCTTAAAACTGTCTTCCAGGCCCAACAGGAGGACGGAGTGAGAGGCCACAGGAGTCTGAGGCTGCTGCATTAGGGGCACAGTGTGGAGGGCAGGTGGAGCGGGCAACATACCTTTCTTCTTTCCTCTTCCAATCTTCCAATGTCTCCATTCTGGTTTAGGCAATTCATAATTTTAGGTTTACTTTATCTTTCCTCTCGTTTTGGGCTATTCAACTTCAGAATAGTAAATGGTAAACTTTGCTTTTAGATCTTGCTTCCAAACTCAGATCCATCACTTCCTGTGTAACCCTGGGCAAACCACCTACATTATTTGAATCTTGGTTTTGTTTATTCATAAACTGGAGAAACTCCTTACTTTAATATAGATAATGAATGACTTAATTTCGCATCCAAAGTGTCTAACCCATAGTGGATGATTAATGAATACTAACTTATGGTTAAAAGCATTTTTCCTTCCTATTAAAAGAGTTTTCAGTTTAGGATTATCACTTGGGTTTGGGGTTGTTTACTTGAAAATGACTTTTTGTTTCTCCCATTCTTAAGTGTACATTTATTCAACTCAACCTTCATTTTTCTTGACTTTCAGCTTGTATAATGACTGGTGAATTTCAAAGGAGTTACTTTGCTGGATACATCCTCGAATTACAGATATGCAGAATATTTGGCTGACACCAACTGTTTTCTACCTGTTGTTGATAATTAGGGATCTATTAGAGATGCTTGCTTAGAAGGCAACATTGCGTGGGTGTGTTTTATCTTGTATGTAATAGAAAAATAACTGCAAAAAAAATCAAATGGTGAATTTACAAGGTGTAGGAAACAGTAGCAACTATGATTAATCTTTGAAAAAGTATCAGAAAAGCTTTGAAATAGCTGCAGGGAAGAGGAAACTACAAAAAGCAGCACTGTAGCTTTGTAAAAGAACCAATTAGCATACCTTGAAATGAAAACTATACGAATGGTAATTTTAAAATCGAACACAGATTTGATATAGGGAGAAGTGAATTTAAAGATACATGAGTTTTCCAGAATGAAGCATATAAAGATAAAAAATGCAAAATATGGAGGAGAGAAAAGAAATATAGAGATGGTTTAAGGTTGGTTCAGAATTCCAGAAAAAGAGAATATAAGGACAAGACACTATTTGAACAAAAATTGGGCATTTTCCAAAAGCAATGGGAAACATGACCTGCAGATTCCAGAATCCAGGAATATTTTACACAGTTAAACAAACGAAAAAATTGCAACATAGTGAAATACAAAGCAAACATAAAACCAGAAAAATATCTTGAGTCAGTGAGATAAAAGCTAGGTTGTCCTGAAAGCATAAGAGAAGAAAAAAATTATGTCATCAGGGAAGATAATACCTTGTGAAAATATATTTCAAGAAAATGAGAAAATATACATTTTTAGAAAAACAAATATTGAAAAAGTTTACAAGTAAGTTTTCAATAATACAAATTCCCAAGGGTTTTATTTATTTATTTTTCTTTTTGAGATGGAGGCTCGCTCTGTCACCAAGGCTGGAGTGCAGTGTTGTGATCTCGGCTCACTGCAACCTCTGCCTCCCAGGTTCAAGCGATGCTCCTGCCTCAGCCTCTGGAGAAGCTAGCAAAACCATGCCCAGCTAATGTTTGTATTTTTAGTAGTGATGGGGTTTCACCATGTTGGCCAGGCGGGTCTCAAACTGTGATCTCAGGTGGTCCACTTGCCTTGGCCTCCCAAAATGCTGGGATTACAGGTGTGACCCACTGTGTCAGGCCCCAAGGATTTACTCTAAAAAACTTGTTACTAAATAAAAGATCTGAGATGCAGAAAGGAAGGAAGGAAGATCAAAGAAAGTCACGAATGACTGGGCAAAACTAAGGGAACGCTGACGCATGGAACACTAGGAGAGTCAACATCAGGGGACCTGAGTCACACGGGTACATAGCACCCAAGTATGTTAGTGACAGGGAATCTGTGTGGTTCTGCAGCAACCACAATTCTTGCTTTCTCAAAAGAAAGGATCTGACTGAGGGACATGAGACAGAAGGAGAGACGGAGGCAAGTTTTAGAGCAGGAGTGAAAGTTTATCAAAAAGCTTTAGAGCAGGGAGGAAAGGCAGTAAAGTGCACTTGGAAGAGGGAAAAGTGGGTTTTGACCTTTGACTTGGGGCTTTATATGCTGGCATGTTTCTGGGGAGTTGCATCTCTTCTCCCCAATTCTTTCCCTGGGGCGGGCTTTCCGCATGCCCAGTGGCCTGCCAACACTTGGGAGGGGCTGCATACACAGTGTGTTGAATGGAGTTGTGCACATGCTCACTTGAGGTGTTTTTTCCCCTTACTAGTCGTGTTTATATCCCAGTTCAACTCTGCCATTTTGCCTCTTACTTCACCTGCCTGTGCCCACTGGCCCAACACCTCAGGTTTTATTGGGAAGCTGTTGATCACCAGTTTCAGGTGTTTTCTATTTACCGGGAGCCTGCCTTTCCCTGGTGTTGGCTGTGACCAATTATTATTTTAGAGAAATAATAATTAACAGCTGCCTGACCATCACCTGATGGCCACCTGACATCCTTGGTTGGATGAGGTGGGAGGTCCCTCTCCTGCCCTGCACCTATCTACCTGACTACCTATTATAACAATAGTATGTATGATTAGTTATTTTCTTTAAAAAGGTAGCATTAAAATGCAAAATGTGTAATCATTTATAAGTTTTCAGGGAAATAAATGTAGTTAAACTGTTTTCAAGAACTTGCATTATCTAAGAGATCAGTAGGTATTAATTAGCTCTAGATGAAGCTAAGTGGAGTTTGTATGTCTGCTGTAAGTTCAAAGGTAATTCTACTGAAAGAATGGGAACAGCGTAAAACTGTGTCTTAGGAAGCTTCCTTCTGCTACTAGCTTTTCCAGGTCCACTCTTTCCTGATCTGCACCCTGCTTGGTGCCTTGAGAGAATGAGCTTTGTGGACTGCATCAAGGGGCACTCTTGCCCTCTGGCTTCTGACTGGATTCAGCCAAAGGGGAGCACCAGCAGGAGAGCAGAGGGAGGGAGGAGAATGAGGAGGTGGAGGCTGGACATGAGAGGCTGCCTCCCTGTGTGGTTGGAATGGGCGGGCTGCTTCTCTGAGTGAAGGTTTCAGCTCCTGCCAGGCAGCCCTTACTACTCAGCCTTCTCTGCCCTTGGGTTCCAGTAAGTGTGCTTTTCTCAAATCCCTTCAAACTGAGGGGTCGAAACTGGCCTCCCGCTCTTCCCAGTTTTTTGGTTTCCCTTAATTCTGTCCACTGCTTTTTAAATAGCCCCTCTATTTAAGTCACATCACATTAAGCTATTTTGAATTATGTCAACTGTCAATTGTTCACAAATACAAACTTTACAGTAAAGGAAACACACATTAATCAGAAAGATCCAAAAACAGGCAAGAAGCAAAAGAAAAGAAAAAGGTAGGCCAAGTTTAAATAAAGAGAAATTTTTAAATTAGAAGATTAAGAAAAATTTTAAAATTACAATAAGTATAATACATTTAAATCCATATAATCACTCTAGCTAAAAGAGAAAGATTATCCCAATATATTCACTTTAAAATACCTACAAAAGGTGTAGAGAAACGTTGCAGTGAAAGAACAGGAAAATATGACACGACCTATTTAGTGATGAAAAGAAAGCTGGTGTGTCTCTATTATAGATATAGGATCTTTTGATCTATAGACAGATCAAAAGATTTTAAGGCAAAAAGAAGCCTTACTAATTGTAATAAAAGTTACTTAATGACAAAATAGGCCGGGTGCGGTAGTTCAGGCCTGTAATCCCAGCACTTCAGGAGGCCGAGGCAGGCAGATCACCTGAGGTCATGAGTTTGAGATTAGCCTGGCCAACATGGTGAAACCCTGTCTCTGCTAAAAATACAAAAATTAGCCAGGCATGGTGGCAGGCGCCTGTAGTCCCAGGTACTTGGGAGGCCGAGGGCAGGAGAATGGCTTGAACCTGGGAGACAGAGGTTGCAGTGAGCTAAGATCACACCATGGCACTCCAGCCTGGGTGACAGAGCCAGACTCCATGTCAAAAATAGTAATAATAATGACAAAATATTAAAAATTAGAAACATGTTTAATTCATATTACTAAATTATTACTAAAACTTCAAAATATATGAAACAATATATACATAACTTCATGTGTATATTATTATCTATTGACATTGATTTATCTTGTCAATATCTATGTCAATATATATTATCAATGTCAATAGATAATAATCACCATGGTCAGAAAATGTAACACTTCCTTTCTGGTAACCGATAGAAAAAGGGGAAAAATCAGTAACAATATAACATATTTATGTAATATTTGATTAAAATGAAAGAATTATTCTTCTGATTTCTTAGTGTGCAAATATCAAACACCATATTTAATAATGATTTATTAAACATTCTTTTAAAGCACACATATTCATACTAAGCAATAAAATAAGCCTCAGCAAATTTCAGCATTAAATTATGCAAAGTATGGTCTCTTTTCATAGTAAATTTGGAAATTGAGATTTAGACAACACTGAGTCAAAGGAAAATTATAAGTCATGTTCAAAAATATTTTTAATTAAGCAAAAATAGAACACAACATAAAAATAAGAAAATGTGAGAATGTAGCTAAATCTGTACTTAGAGGGAAATTTATCTCCTCAAATATGTATATTGGAAAAAGAAGTGCTAAAACTTAGTGAGTTAAACATAAATATCAAGAATTTAGAAAATAACAAATGTTGGTGAGGATGTGGAGAAATTAGAAACATTATAGACCACTGGTGGGAATCTAAAATGGTACAGTCACTTTGGAAAACAGTTCTACAGCTCTGTAAATGGTTAAACACAGAGTTATTATGTGATCTAGCAATTCCACTGGTAGGTATTTTTCCAAGAAAAATGAAAATGAGAGGGGCATGGTGGCTCACGCTTGTAATCCCAGCACTTTGGGAGTCCGAGGCAGGCAGATCAAGAGGTCAGGAGATCGAGACCATCCTGGCCAACATGATGAAACCCCTCTCTACTAAAATACAAAAAATTAGCTGGGCATGGTGGTGCACACCTGTAGTCCCAGCTACTGGTGAGGCTGAGGCAGGAGAATCGCTGGAACCCAGGAGGTGGAGGTTGCAGTGAGCTGAGATCACACCACTGTGCTCCAGCCTGGTGGGAGAGTAAGACTCTATCTCAAAAAAAAAAAGGAAAATGAAAACATACAGCCATAGTAGCTAGACTTATACATGAGCATTCATAGCAACTTTGTACTAGCAAAAATTGGAAAAAATACAAATGTCCGTTAATGGGTGAACAGATTAATAAGATGTGGATATTGATACAATGGAATTGTATTTAGAAATGAAAATGAATTAGTGACACATGCTACGACATGGATAAACCTTGAAAACATTTTGTTAAGGGAAAGCAGCCAGTCACAAAGGACCACATATTGCAGGATTCCATTTATGTGAGATGTACAGATTAGGTAAATCTACAGTGACAGAAAGCAGATTAGTGGTTGCCTTGAGGTGTGGGGAGGGGGAACGGGAGGTGACAGCATATGGTGCAGTATTTCTCTGTGAGTAATTAAAATGTTCTAAAATTACTGTACCAATAGATGCGCAACTCTGTGAATATACAATCAGCCATTGCATTGAAGATGTTAAATGGATAAATTATAATGATGTATACATTTCATCTCAAGAAAGCTGTTAAAAGAAATAATTTAAAGAACCACAAAATAAATCTAAAGATAGTAGAAGGGAGGAATAATAAATACACATGCAGAAATTAAGGCAATTGAAAGTAAGTATACGCTAACAATCCTTCTTAACCTGAGCTCCACAAGGCAGTGGAGCCTGAATGTCCCATGCCAAAGGTGAGCAGACTTTTATTGTGAAGGGCCAGACTGTAAGTACTTTAGGCTTTCAGGCCATAAGGCCTTTGGTCTGTGTTACAACTATGAAATTCTGCCCTTGCAGTGTGAAAATGCTGTAGAAACCACACAGGCAGTGTGTAAACGAATGAGCATGGCTGTGTTTCAAGAAATCTTTATATTTTTTTCATAATTTTTAAGCTGCTCTATTTGAAACCATGTGTTAACCAAACAAAACACAACCCAGGCCCCTGTTTGCAACCTCTGACTTTTGCTGGATTTTATAATAAAGAATCCTGCATTTGAGTGTGGAGTCTTATGTTTCCAATGGATCTGTATTTACAAAACAGGTGAGCCAGATGTCCAAGCCAGGAGCCTTAGTGCGCTGACCTCTGTCCTAAGGCATCTGCTGTATGTGATGAGTTAACTTTTTTTCCTGCACGTCTAGAGTTTTACAAGCTCTGTACCATCCTTGGGAGAACTGAGAAAAGGGCCACTCACATCATGCCCAATAGGAGTTAAATTATCTCATGGAACGCAAATTGAGAAAGGCTGTACCGACAACCTTTGCTATTTGAAAACAAAACTAAACAAAAATATTAAAGTTTAAAATCCTCTCTGAGGCTGATTAAGAAAAAAGGAAGAAAGTGCAAATTACCAAGGTTGTAAATAAAAAGTGAACATCACTACAGACCCTGTAGATACTGAAAGGTTAGTAAGATGATATTCTGAACAACTCTATGCCAATGCATTTAAATATTTCTTTTTAATATTAGTGCATGTGGAGTGAGGGACTTGCCAAAAGTGTGCATGAAAAATAGAAAACCTAAATGGGCTTCTATCATTAAACAAGTTAAATTAATGGTTAAAAACTACCCCCAAAAGAAAAATCGAAGCTTAATTGGCTTCATATCTAAGCAACGTGGAAATCAAATATAAACTTCTAGAGAATAGAAAAAGGGGACTCACTCCTCAGTTAATTTGCCAGGCAAGCATAACCATAATACACAACCTAATGAGAACATTAGAATAAAGTAAATTTACTGCAAATCTCACTCATGAATTTTGATGAAAAGTTGTTAACAAATCAGCAAGCTGAATTTGGCATCAAATAAATTTTAAAAGATGCTAATTATGATCACATTGAGTTAAACATAGGAATGCAAGGTGTTTTGAAAAGTATCGAGTCAGTAATCTAATTTACTACATTAATAAATAATGAAGAGCTATATTTGAGTTCTCCATATTTATATGAGAACTATAATTTGAGTTCCATGAGAGAATTAGCTCCTACAGAAAGTGATGTGGGTGGCCCTTTTCTCAGTTCTTCCAAGGATGGTACAGAGCTTGTAACACTAGATGTGCAGGGAAAAGAAGTTAACTCATCACATACAGCAGATGCTTTAGGACAGAGGTCAGCACACTAAGGCTCCTGGCTTGGACATCTGGCTCCTCATCTGTTTCGTAAATACAGATTTATTGGAAACATAAGATTCCACACTCAAATGCAGGGTTCCCTATTATAAAATCTTAAGGCAATAAAATGTATTAGACAGAATTCAATATTTATTCAAGATTTATAAAAAATCTTCTAACAAATTAGGTGCAGAAGAGAAGTCCTTAGCATGATGAAGACTCTCATCTGCACATTACAAAAATGCTCATAGTGGTGTTTTTTAATAACAGCCCCAAACAAGTCGTAGCCCACACAAATTGTGGTATATGCTTAAAATAAAATTCTATACAGTAGTGAAAATGATTATCTTACAACTCTTCAAAATAAAATGTGTGAAAATTACCAAGTAAATGGTGAATAAACCAAGTAGTTTACAAAAGCATACACATAATATAATTCCGTTTAGATGACGTATAAAACCAGAGGAAACTGCTAAGCCATACCATTTACAATGTCTACATAAGTGGTAAATCTCTAAAGAAACACAAGCAAAGGATTTCCATAAATTAAGAACATGCTTATGTCTTGAAGGAGGACCAGAAGAGACCAATAGTGTAAAGTGTTTTGGCAGTGTTTATTTCTTGGCTTGGGTGGTGGTTACATTGTCTTTGTTATGTTCTTTATTTAGTCTTGATGGTTTTTTTTTTTCCGTATAAATTACATTTAGCATAATAAAATTTAAAAATCAGGCTGAAGGAATACCTAATGCAGAGAGTTGTAATGGTCATTTTGTCACCACGAGGAGGCAAATGACCTAAAAGCGAAGCTCAAGAACCTGTGGATGGCAGAGTGAAGGAATAAGTTACATGTTCTTCTATAATACCATCAGGATGCTGGAACAACCCTTAGACTGCTACTTTTGGATTTCTGGGTAAGTGAAGAGATACTTTGACATAAAAAGAAAGCCCCTTAGGTCAAAGTCACTCTGAATTGGCTTTTCTCTTATTCATAAAGTCTTAATTGCTGCTGTTCGTGTGTTCTTCAGTTACATCCTGATTTTCAATGAACATGCCTAGAAAGTTGTGAAAAGCATATAGGCTAATAGGGCCCATGCTCAGATACTCCCAGTGAAGAGGAAAGAGACTCCTGAAGAGATGAAGTTCAAATATCCTAACGGCTTAGTAAGTTCAGAGCCAGACAGCACTTCACACATACCACGACTGCAATTACAGCTCCATTGTCTCCCCTAGTCCTGTAGTTCTACGCTGTAAGTCAGGGTTCCCGTTTACTCATGTGTTCACCTATTTATTGAATGGATAGTAATTTCAAGATATTGTTCCAGATACGCCTGAAAAAATTGTAAACTCTAGTATTATTTCTATCCACAATGAATGATGTGTTTTTAAAAGTACAATATGTATATGTAATTACAAATATGATAAATGTTAAGACAAATGGACCTACAAAGACATAACATTTTAATGATGCTCACTGGGTTCCCTCTGAAGGTTTTAGCTTCATTGTTGGTAAATATTATCATTATTTTTATTTGTCAGATGAAGCAAACCAAACACTATTGAAGCCAGACGCTTTGCAGGAGGTTAAAACAGCTAGAATCTGTAGAAGCTGGAGTTGAAACACACAGCAGTGAGCTTTGAGAATGCTAGTTTAGCAACTAACCACACTAAGGCAATTAGAGACCTAGGTAATTTCCCTTCCCTCCTTCCCACCCTCCTTCCTTCCTTCCTTCCTTCCTTCCTTCCTTCCTTCCTTCCTTCCTTCCTTCCAACTTTTAGCATATAGGATATATACACCAACTGAATGAATGAATTTTACACTCTGATTCAGTTAAAATCATTACCTTAGGAATGTAAATGATTTGTAGACTAGTGTAAAATATTTAAGACTCATGGCTTTAAGCTGTGTTTCATGATTCTCCAAGGATGCACTCACCAGTGGAAAAATCCATAACAGAGTATGTTAGTTCTAAAAAGGACATTTAGATTGAGTTATTTTTACTATCATATTTATGAATATATTTCAAGGCACCCACTCCAGTGCTAATCTCAGTTGTGATTTATATCTTTGCCATTGACAATTTGGCTGGGCAAGCCAACATTAAAGTGCATATTTGGTAGCACAAAGCTGATTAGAGATGTACAGTACATGAAAGCTAATGGCATATTTAAGTCTCTTGCTTGTAAGAAGTAGATGAAACTACTACAGTAGATGAAACTACTTTTACGGAGTATCAGTAAACCAAATCACATCATTCTATGGTTTCTTGGTTTCCTCATTCAGGTTCCAAAAGAATTTAAGCCCCAGTGTCTTAGGCATTAATCCAGGGTTTAAATCAGTTGGAGAGCTTGATTACATACCTCTTGCCCCCCAGTTTCTGATTCAGAAAGTTTGTAGTGGAACCAAACCATGTGCATTTCATCAAGCTCTGGGTGATGTCATGCTACTGGGTCCAAGGCTATACTTTGAGAACCATCACTGTAAGGTACACACTACATGGAAAGAGTTAACTTCTATTCATTTGGTACTATATTTATGTATTATACTTGGGAGAACTGGGAAAATAGTCACTCAAGTCATTTCCTTTGTGTTGTGGTTCAGGAGAGATATCCTGATTCTAAAAGGTTTCGTGGCTAGCCAAGGACTGTCTTCTCTTCTCTAGACTTAGATGTCCAATATCTATCCAGCACGGCTATTTGGGTTTATAGAAGACATCTCAAAAACAATATATGCAAATGTTCCAGTACATCTCATGTATATTTTGTTCACTTGCTCAGTCCCCAAACCTCGAAGTTAAACTTAATTTTGTTCTTTCTCTCAACTTCATGTTAAATCAATGAGCACATCCTGTCAAATACACCTGAATCTGGTACTTCTCTTAATCGGTCTCTCTACTTTGACCCGGTAGTGCGTTATATTCTGCTGTCCAAAATCCCCCATGGGTTTCTCGCCCTCTCACTCAGAAGAAAGCACCAAGTCTTGACTGTGGGACTCACAGGGGCTCCTCTCCAGGTTTGTCCCTCTCCAGCCTGCTGACTTGCTCTCTGTTCCTTGAAAAACCCGTTATGATCCTGCCTTGGGAGTCTGTGCACTTCTTGGAATGCACTTCCCCTGCCTCTCATTCTAGCTTCCTCCCTCTGCGTTATTTTCTTAGCTTACTCCCTCACAGCCTTCACATCACTATGCCAATAACGTTTCCTGACCAGACTATATAACACCAAAGTCCTTGCACATCTTTCCCTTACCCCTAAAGCCACTTATTTTATTTTTTATTTTTATAAAGAAAGGGTTTTACTATGTTACCCAGACTGGTCTCAAACTCCTGGCCTCAAGTGATCCTTCTCTCTTGGCCTCTCAAAGTGCTGGGATTACAGGCACGAGCCACCATACGGCATTCCTTTTTTTAAGCTCTGCTTTATTTTTTCTGCATATACCATCACCTGCCATACTATATTTTTATTTGCTTATTGTTTGTCTCTTGCCACTAAAATAAACTTTTCCTAGGAGCAGAGACTTCTTTTTTCCTTTTAACAGCCTTACCTTTAGCACCCAGAGCTATTCCAAGCATGTAGTAGGTTCTCAATTAATATTTTTAAATAGATGAATTTTAAAGATCGAAACACCAAAGTTCCATGAAGAGAAGGCACTAGCTCAAGGACATCACTGGAGTGAGGGTTGGGGGACAGGGGCAGAGGCCACCTTCTTAAAAGCCCAAGATGGCATTCTTTCTATTAAGCCAATACCAGGTTTGGGGCTCCTTTGCCTTCAAGAAAGAAGTGTGACCTCTGCTTGAACTGAGAGAACTTGAGCTTAAAATAACTGTGAGTCATGGCCTTCCCTGAACCTTCTTCCTTCCTGCAAGGCCTGAGGTTGTTCCCATAGCTGTTCCCTGGAGGACATTAGCAATGTGGCATATATTTGAGGGTCCCTGGGAAGACAAGAGCTTGCATTCCTAAGAATGTGAGAGGAGCCCAACCCCAGGGCCTATTCCATGTGACTGGGGGAAGTGGCCTGGCTGATATTTCAAGAAGGAATGGGTCATGGGAGTCATGTCACTGCTCAGGCTTGTCTTCTGCTGACATTGGGACATTGCTGGCAAGAAGCGTGACTTGTATGATTCACACTGTTGGCCGAAGGTCTGATTCCTGCCAGAACATCGTCTGCCATCCTGGTGTTGCCTGTCACCTCCAGTCATTTATGCATTCATTCCTTAGTGATTTATTTCACCCTCTCTACCTCCGCAATGCTATGCTAGATGAGTGCTCCTAACGAACTATGAGCAATATTGGCATAACACCTGACCTCAAAGGCTTTTAAAGAGCCGAGAACAGCCCCACTGATAGGTGACATTTGGAGTTTTTACTGTAACATAGAATATAAGGGGAAGTAGAAGCTGAGGGAAGAAGAAGAGGTCCCAGAGACTCCAGTCTGATTCTCACACCTCTTGCTTTACAGTTGAGAAAACTGAAGCTCAGGGATAGTTCCTTTTTGTGTCCCTGAAGGGTGAGCTGATGATCAGTCCACAGTGCCTCTGTGCCCGGATGTATGGATGTATCGTTTGCATAGCTCAACTCAAGAAATAGTGTTTTCTCTGTAGTCCTCAAATTCAACAATGCCTAACTTACAATAGTTATCTGCTATGGACCGTCAGGGAATCTAAGCATATACAGCAGACGAAAGTTGATGTTTGCAGTTTCATAACAGGTATATTTATAGATATCTGTTATAAACAGTGCTATTTATGGACCCTCAGAAAGGCCTGACAATCAAGGCAAGGGTGGGGTAGTTCTGCTGAATTTCCTGGAGACCCCCAGCATCTCAGGATACAGACTATTCCTTCTTTCAAGGCAGTGTCCTGGCCATACGTTATCTGCACAGAGATGGAGAGGCTCAGCACAGAAAGCCCATTTCATCAGCCGGTAAGTGGGGGGAGACCTCCAGTATACACTCATGTTATTGCTTTCCTCTCTTCCCTGCAAACCTTATACTGTGTGTCTTTCTTAAAGAAGGCAATGTGTGAGTAAGGAAATCTCAGCCTTTAGAAATGCCAAGGGCTTCTGTGACATACTTCGTTACAGAAGAGGAAAGTGCTTCTTTATTTCTTTCCTTTCCTCTCTGAATTTCTCCAGATGAGAGGTGGGGTTTCACTCCTCTCTGTCTCTCTACTGCCAGGTAGAGTAGCTGCTACAGAGCTATTGCTCAACGTATTTGAACTGAACTGGTTCATTATTTACTTATATTGTGAACCCGTGAAGATATTTAGGGGTTTATATCATTCATCTTCAAATTCCAAGCATTTATGCTGTGCCCTGACATATATCTCTCATAAACAATACTAACTAAGAAGTCCAGCATGGTGGAGGGTGAGGAACCAAATAGCAGAATGCTACTTGTGCCGAAAATACGTGTGGTAGGTTACAAAGGTTGGCCAAAATTTTCCTCCTCTTTGTATCCATGTCTTTTGCAAGGTGAGTTTGCAGCAGCTCCATTAAAGCAGTGACACAATTTTCTATTCCTTGGGGTTGGTCTGCTCTTACAACTTTCTCTAGAGAATAGAATGCAGCAATGTGATACTGTGATCTTTATGAGACTTTTTGGCATGCAAAGTTAGAGACTGTCAAGCAAACTGTTACGGCATTTATTGACATTACAGTGATGGATTGGCCCTAAGATGGGAAATAGGGTTTCACTGATGTGTTAAGTTTGGTAGATTGGGAGGGCCACCTGGGACTTTGTGTTGCAAAGAATTCTGTAGCCACATCAATGATGTTGGCCATGGATGTCTGAGGGTATGGAGAAGGAACGGCAGCATTATGCTACTCAATGTCCACCAATGTCCTGTTTCTGATAGCACTGGATTGTGCCTTGGGGGAATACAGGCATGGAGTACATGGTTCTCATCATGAAGGATGTAGAAGCCCGTGTTAAAGAAGCCCTTATTTGCACTAGAACAGGCAGTTATATGAGAACTTTGCTCTCAGGAATTAGAATTCTCTGGTAGATACTTAATGAATACATGCCATACAATCTTCATGTTGTACTTAAAATTGTATTAAGTAATTTGAGCTGAGGTATGCCAACTGAGGAAATGTGTACCACTGGGGGTACTGCTCAAATGCCTTCTGAGGATGTGAAGGCAAGGATAGATTTCAGCTTAGATCCATGACACCCATAGGTGCTCTTTCCTAAAACTGACCTGCCTAAGAGGATACCTGGGGTCTACCTATTCTTTTATCCACATGCCTTTCATAATTGTCCTTCGACTGCAATCAAAATATACCCACTCTGAATCCTTGCATGGTGCATTGGTCCAAAGTGTAAAAATATTCCAACAAAGGAATATTACAACATAAGCGGAAAATGCATTTCTCTGAAGGAAGCATCGTTCTAGAACAAAGCAAAGATAGCATCCATAAGAAATACCAGGCTTACTGAATCCAGGTAACAGACTCCCAGCAAGACCTGACAAAGTCCTCTCTCTTTCTTATCACTATCTCTCTCTGTCTCTTTCTCTGTCTTTCTTTTTGTTAGAATAAGAATCCAGAAGTATGTTATGACAGCAATGGATATCAATATAATTATTTTAATTTTTAAAATGGGGTCAAATTTCTTTTTTAATTAACTTTATGGTGGGCATCTTCCATATACTAAAATTAAATCTACAGATGTAAAAGTTTTATTAAGATAGACTTATATTTACATAATCTATATTAACATAACTATGTACTTGAATAATATACACACGGAAGTATACCATTCACAACTATTTGTATTTATGAAGAATAATTTAGATGCCAATTTAAAAAGCATGGAAATATATGTAGTAGCCAGCCTCCAAGAACTCTCAAATGATGTTTGCCTCCTGGTATTTACGCCTTTAGCTAATTTCCTTACACAGTCAATCAGAGCTGGTTGTGTGACCAAGAATGTATGATAGAGATGACAATGTGTGACTTTTGAGGCCAGCTCATTAAAGGCATTGTGGCCTCCTCTTTGCTCTCCTGGGCCATTTGATAATATTAATGCTAGCAACTAACATTTTCAGAGCTCTTACACCATGCAGGAAATGTGCTAACCTGCTCCCAGGGGAGCTTTAGAAGGTAGAAGAGCATAAGTCCAAATTATACCCTTACTGCATTTAAGGTAGGAAGAGACACATCAGGACAAATTGAAGGGTGAGTCCCCTAGGAAAAAGCAAACTCCTTGTGTTTGCAAAGCAGATTGAGAAGCCTCCTTGAAAGGGTAGAAGGGAGAAGATGATTAATTTGTTCCAATAACAACCAACAAAAAGGTGAGAAAGCCCAGTGGCAGAGGACTCATCCTTTATGTCAGGGCCTTGAGTCTGTGACTGGTGAGAGAGAAGACCCCAAAATGTGCCACATCTTGATGACCCTTTCTGTGTATCTTGGGATCTAACAGTCAATGTTTCAATTACAAATTACACACTGCATTTTCTAACATCTTGTCATCATAGGCTTGGATTATCTTTATGTCAGTTGCAGTTGTGAAAATTTGTTGAAAAGAAGCCAGTTTGGCAGAGTATGTGTGGAGGGAACCACTGCTGCTTCTCTGAGGCCCCACGCTTCTCACTCTCTTCATCTCAGTGTTAGGCTACGATGTGGGCCCTGCATTCAAACAAAGTCTGAACCAAGTTTTAGGCAGTAGAAAGGGATACTAAGATTCACCTTAGAGAATGAATTAACTGTTAACAAAATAAACATCGACACAAGTTACTCAGAAAGCTTTCAGCCGAGCACTGTGGCTCATGCAGGTTATCCCAACACTTTGGGAGGCTGAGGTGGGTGCATCACCTGAGGTCAGGGGTTTGAGACCAGCCTGGCCAACATAGTGAAACCCTATCTCTACTAAAAATACAAAAAATTAGCCTGGTGTGGCGGTGCATGCCTGTAGTCCCAGCTACTCATGAGGCTGAAGAAGAATTGCTTGAACCCAGGAGGCGGGGGCTGCAGGAGCCAAGATGGTGTCATTGCATTCAGGCATGGGCAACAGAGCAAGACTCCATCTCAAAAAAAAAAAAAAAAAAAAAAAGAATGCCTTTAAGTTCCTTTGTTGAACAACCCAGTTCAGGACAAAGAATCAAAGAGGGTGTTGGACTGGATGATGTCTTTGCATTTTTGTGCCATATGATGTATTCATATCTTTGTAGAACACAAAACAGGTTACCAAAGATAAGTTACCGGTTTCATTGCAATTTTTATTAACATTTCTAATTAAATTTGCTTTACCATTATCAGACCATTTTTACACTAGATGTATTTCTCTCATAATTTCATGAGTCAGAAAGTATCCTCGCATTTTATAAATATGCAACCATGGCTCAGAGACAGGGTCCATGGTAACACAGGTTATCTGTCCATCGCACAATTCCAGGTAATGCCCTTCACATGCTAATGACTCATGTGCCCAAAGTTACCCAGATAACTAGTGGCAAGAACAACATTTGAACCCATCTTAATCTCTAATCAACGTCTTTCTTTTTTTCCCTAACGTAGATATCCTTCTGCTTTTTTTTTTTTTTTTTTGCTTTGAGACAGAATCTCGCTCTGTTGTCCAGGCTGGAGGGCAGTGGCATGACTGTAGCTCACAGCAGCCTCGATCTCCAGGATCAAGTGGTCCTCCTGTCTCAGCCTCCCAAGTAACTGGGGCTATAGGCACACATCATGACAATGGGCTAGGCTAACTTTTTAAAAATATTTTTTGTAGATACTGATTCTTGCCTTATTGTCCAGGCTTATCTCAAACTCCTTAAATGAGCCTCCCATTTCTACTGCCTAATGTTCCAGGATTATAGGTATGAACCATCATGCTCAGCCCCACAATGTGGATTTTAATTTTAAAACGGAGGTGCAATAGGATTAAAACAGAAAAAACAAGACTTTCAAAAAATTGAACTCTTCCTGAGCTTTTTCATAGGAGAAAGAAGAGTTAACAAGAAGGTAAAAGTGAGGGAATGGTTGGGTGGGATGGAAAGGAGCTGGAGGGTTATTTGAGCTTGAATGGAGAATTTAATATTTAAAAGTTTGGGGACAGAAGAAAGCTTTGGTGTTAGTGGGGAAGAATTTTACTGAGACAGCTGCAAAAGCAGTTGAAGCNAGCTTGAATGGAGAATTTAATATTTAAAAGTTTGGGGACAGAAGAAAGCTTTGGTGTTAGTGGGGAAGAATTTTACTGAGACAGCTGCAAAAGCATTGGAATCTCCTTATCTAATGTCAGATTTTGCCTAGACATTTGTTTTAGGTCTTCCCTGGTGAAAAAGGACCCCATACATGTGCAGCAAAGAATGAGAGGACTAAATGCCACAGCCAGCGAGGTGACATCTGTGCCTGGCATTTAAAGGGAGCCAAAGAGGGGTATCAGGTCCTTGCAGCAAATGCCATCAGGCAGCTCCAGTTAGATTTGCCTTTCTGCCAAGATCAAGAGTGCCTTCCTTCTGCAGGTCCACTGAGGTCAGGGAGCTCACCCCTCACCGGGAGCTGGTGGAGTTTCAAGTCTGGACTCACTGATAACACATTTACAGCAGAAATACATGTTCAGTTTTGCAGAACATGTGGCAACCTTTTGTATGAGTCAATACCACTGACCTTAGGAGGTTTAAGTACAAAGACTTTTCACTTGCAGGAGGACACTTGTCATTCTAGACATTCTTTGTTTTTTTTCAAATTATTTTTGTGTTTTTCTCCAGCCACTCTCCACCCTCAGGTCTCCTTACACATTCTGACTGTTACAGTAAACAGGGATTAGCCTCAGCTCACCAAGGGTGGCTGGCAGATGGTTTTAATAAGTTGTGTCTTAAAGAGAAAGGATTTAAGAGTGACATGAAGACCAAATTTACATGCAGTGGACTGCACATGGCCCAGACTCACCTGATGCTACTGCCTCTGCAACTCCCTGCCTCATGGCTTCTGCAAAAGATAAAAATAACTATAGCTTCCATGTATTGATCACTTACTACCTTCCACATAGCTACATGGTTCCCTTATGTGCCATTTGCAGGAATCCATGTGATGGTTATGGTCATGTCTGCTTCACAGAGGAAGAAACCAGGCTGAGAGTCACTGATACCAATGATTGTGCTCCTAACTGCTTTTCTATACCATTTGCCAAAAATTATGGAATTAAAATCATGGTAAAAGATTCAGAAAGCAACACTCAGAAATTAAATAAAGAAGTTTGATAATTTTTAAAGGACCCAGAGGCTTTGTAGTGATTGAACAACTGATAATCCAATTATTAAGGGCCAGGGGAGGGAAAGGCAGAGACCAGGCATTGCCATCATTATCTGAGCTGACTCTCATAGAACAAATACTGAATTACAAGCTTGTATGTACAAACTGAATCTCTGACAACAATCTTACAGAGTGGATCCTATTATCACCCTGATTTTACGGTGAACTTGAAACTGGAGAGTTAAAAATTGCTCAAGGTCATGATGCTAGCAAATGACTGATTCCATATCTAAATCTAGGATTCTGGACCAGAGACCATGTTTGTAACAGTGTACAGAGAGAGGGAGGAGACGATCCTGTCATATGGTGAACTTGAAACCTAGAGAAGTTAAAAATTCCTCAAAGTCATGATGCTAGCAAACGACTGATTCCATAAGTAAATCTAGAACTCGGGACCAAAGACATGTTTGTAACTATTATGCTGTGTACAGAGAGAAGGGGAAGAGTGTTGACCTCAGGGCATGGAGTTTCTGTCCTAATAACTCTCTAAGCGTTGTGCAAATGATTTACATGTAACTTACATGCAACAAAGCCTAGCATGTTTTCAAGAGTGCGTAATAGTTTTTCACATGAAACAGAAGAAGTCACTCAGAACCACTGTACAGATTCCATAAGCACAGAATAAAGTAAGGAGTTCAAAGTTCTAGTGGTCGTGATTCTAATGTATGCCAACAGAGGAGGGGGATGGCAGTACCAAAAAGAGAATGGAATCCAGAGTGGACTGAATGGTGGCCCCAAAGATATGAGACCTTAAACCCTGGTACCTCTCAATGTTACCTTATATGTTTTAGTTCTGCAGATGTGATTCAATGAAAAATTTTACAATAAAGAGATTATCATAGATTGTCAAGTGGGTCTTAAATACCATCACAAGTCACCTTATACAGAGAGAGGCAGAGGGAAAATAGACACACAGAGGGGAAGATCATGTGAAGACGGAGGTAAAAATTGGAGTGATGCAGCTACAAGCCAAAGAATACTGGCAGCCATCAGAACCTGGAAGAGGTGAGGAACAGACAGGCACTTTCCAGTGCCCTTGGAGGGAGCTTGGACTTGCTGATATCCTGATTTCAGCCCATTATTACTGATTTTGATCTTTTGGCCTCCAGAACTAACAAAAAGAGAATAAACTTTTGTTAATTCAAACCACTAAGTGATGACTTATTACAGCAGCCACAGAAGATGAATACAGGCTCTTAGCTTGTGGTCACAGTGGGTAATGTTGAAGCTGTAGGAAACTGCTCTCCTGTGGATAAGCCTCATTCCCCCTTACACATTCAGCTCACAAAGGCAGTTGCCACAAACAGAGACACATCCAAAGACTTCCAGGCCCATGCCAGCCTTCACCCTGTTGCCTTAACCTACCTCATATGCATCAGCATTCCATTCAAGAGCTGCAGACTTTGCATCTTGACGTTGTGTCTCCCTCTGTATAAATCAATGCTAACCAGTGTTAATTAAGGAAGAGGTAAGAAAGATAAGGGAATGGGTTGTGACATCAGATCTGTTATGGACGGAATTGTGTCCCTCCCCTCAAATTCAAATGTTGAAGCCCCGATGCCCAATGTGACTGTAATTGGAGACACAGCCTACAAGGAGATTGTGAAGGTTAAATGACACCATCAGACTGGGCTCTAATGGTAGAATTGGTGCTCTTGTAAGAAGAGGAAGAGACACCAAGGGTGTGGGAGCACAGAAAAAAAGTCCACGTGAGTACATACTGAGAAGATAGCCATCTGAAAGCCTGGGAGAGAGACCTCAGAAGAAACTAACCCTGCTGGTACCTTGATCTTGGATATCCAGCCTCCAGAACTGTGAGAAGTAAATGTCAGTTATTTAAGCCATCTTCTCTGTGGCATTTGGTGATGACAGCTCAGGCTGGCAAATACAAGACCAGAGACTCCAGCACCTGACTCTGCCCTTACACATGGCAGTACAGAATGTAGGAATGAGGGATGATGAGAAGCTTGGCAGGGCATCCTCTCCAGATGAAAGTTCATAGCAGGAGATTCAGAGATGGCTCTGGGGTCTTTGGTGTGATGTTGAAGATGCAGGAATAACAGAGAAGACTGGAGGATGGCAGGAGACCACAGGAACTTGGGAGGGTTAAAGCTCTCACACTGGGCAGCAAATATGGGGAGGCCACAGGATCATGGTGGCAGATAGGACTCTGGGGATGGGACATCAACTGCGGTATTCCCAGAAGATTCCCTTCACTCCATCAACTCTCCAGATACTGGTTGCCCCAGCAGTTCTTGGATGCTTTTTCGATCTGGCTGTTTCAGTTTTGCGTAGTAGGAATGTTTGTCTGCCACTTGTAGTATTGCTAGAAGTGGAAGTCAACAAACAAATGTTTCTAAATATCTGAATCAAAAAGAAAAAATGATAGAAGAGGAACCTAGGCGTGAACAGGCTGGGTATTAAGAAACTATAGGAGCTTGGCTGGTCATGGTGGCTCACACCTGTAATCCCAGCACTTTGGGAGGACAAGGTGGGAGGATCACAAGGTCAGGAGTTCAAGACTAGCTTGGATATCATGATGAAACTCCATCTCTGTTAAAAATATAAAAATTAGCCTGGTGTGGTGGCAGGCACCTGTAGTCCCAACTACTCAGGAGACTGAGGCAGGAAAAGCGCTTGAACCCAGGGGGTGGAGGTTGCAGTGAGCCAAGACGGCACCACCGTACTCCAGTCTAGGTGACAGAGAGAGACTCCAACTCAAAAAGAAAAAAAAAAAAGAAACTATAGGAACTCAAATGGTCTTTTTGCATGATAGTTCATAGATCTCTGTACAACTTAACCCAAATTCCTGAGAGCCTTATCTTTTGACCAGTTTCATGAAATAGCTTTTAATAATGAGCATGTGTGAAATAATGGATGCAGCAAAAGCTTTTGCATTAAGGTAATCTAAGTTCTCATCCCTGTACCAAATATCAAGGTAACATTAGAAACTTTTCTTGAGGTTTTCCCTCTCTCACAGTGCTTGCACCATTAAGATTATGTCCCAAAGCAGGAACCATAGCTCCTGGTGTATGTCACAAAGTTGATAGACATGATTTTTCTTTTTTAAATTTTTATTTATTTTTTATTTTTTAAAATATATATTTTATTGCGTTTTAGGTTTTGGGGTACATGTGAAGAACATGCAAGATTGTTGCATAGGTACACACATGGCAATGTGATTTGCTGCCTTCTTCCCTATCACCTATATCTGGCATTTCTCCCCATGTTATCCCTCCCCAACTCCCCACCCCCGCACTGTCCCTCCCCTTGTTCCCCCCAACCACAGACCCCAGTGTGTGATGCTCCCCTCCCTGTGTTCATGTGTTCTCATGGTTCAACACCCGCCTATGAGTAAGAACATATGGTGTTTGATTTTCTGCTCTTGTGTCGGTTTGCTGAGAATGACGGTTTCCAGGTTCATCCATGTCCCTAAAAAGGACACGAACTCATCGTTTTTTATGGCTATATAGTATTCCATGGTGTATATGTGCGACATTTTCCCTGTCCAGTCTATCATTGATGGGCATTTGGGTTGGTTCCAGGTCTTTGCTATTGTAAATAGCACTGCAATGAACATTCATGTGCATGTGTCCTTATAATAGAACGCTTTATAATCCAGACATGATTTTTCTCAGTCCTGCTCAAGGGTTTCAGTGCCCTCTGTGGCCACTCATTTACGTGAGCTTCCTCATACTTTTTCCTTTCTGCTGTTACATTTCTCAAGGGAACAGGCAGTTCTGATATTTCTTCTCCTTGTGTTATGACTGAATATTTATTATTTAGATTTATAAGCCAAAGCCTTTTGCAATAAAGTCACTTCAGGTCACACACACAAGGTTAAAAGCTTTAGGTCAAATACACAGAACTATAAAAATAAACAGCTCAAGAACACAGTAGAAATATTATTTAAAGGAAAGTGGTGACTCCAACATAGTGGCCCTTTCAGTGAAAGTCATTTGAAAAGATACAAAGATGAATGACTCTCATGGAGCTTTCCAGTTGTTTAATTAAGGAATTGGAAAAACTAACCCACTCCTCAGAATTTGCTTCAAATTTTTGGTTAAGCCAAACAGGGCAGATAGCCAGATCTTACCCAGTGCAAATGTTCATTAATGTTTCTCAAAACAGAGACAAGAGAGAAAAGTCACACACCCAGAAGTCCAGGAGCAAACTCTCCTCAGGTATTCCAGAAAAATTAGCGTTCCAGTTTTGGTGCCATCTGAAAAGTAACTGAGTTGAGAAGCCTGTGGAATCTTTCTTGGCCTCTCAGGTAGTTCAGTCCGCTGTCTTCTGTGCACCTTTTCTTCCTTATGTAGACTTCCTTACAAAAATTCAAGACTTGATTTAATTTTCTGTTTACATATCTGTGTCCTTCATGAGTTCTGAGCTTCTTACAGAAGAGACCTGTCTGTATTGTTTCTCTACGCACAGTTCTTGGCACATATCACCCTCCATAAATATTTATTACACAAATGAACCAATGAAGACTGGATATGGGCACTTTTCCACCGGAGACACTTTTGGTAGAGTTAAAATTATTAGGTAGGACATCTATGTTTCAACAACCTGTGGAGCTTTGAAAACAGAAACTAGCTCAGGAGGGCTGAGGCCAAACTGGGGCTGTTTGTATTTTAGCTCAACCAAGTGTCAGTGCTGCATTTGCAAAAGTTGAAAGAAAACTTGTGGAACTGCACCTGAGAATGATCCAGAAGCAGCCCATAAGAAACCAGGTGCCCTGAATCATCACATTATTCTGGGACTCAAGTCCTATGGTACCATGGGTTTCAACTTTCCCACCTTTCACTGATTAATCTGTCAGTTCCAGGATGCTCATTCAACGAAGGGTCATTCATGGGTTCTTGCAGAGTGAAGAGGCTGTAAAAGTGTCCCTCCCTGGAGGGAAGCAGTGCCTTTCCCTTCAAACTCAGGGTGGTTAACGGTATACCTTTCATGGCCCAATACCTGAGTTCCAACTTTAGATTTCCCAGCTGATGATCTTGGGTAAGTCCCTCTGTTCCTCAATTTCTGTATATGTAAAACAGGAATACTATTATTATCCCTCATAGGCTTGCTATAGACATTAAATAAATGAATACGTGCAAAGCGCTTAGATTAATGCCTAATGCATAAGTGCTCTACAAACAGTTGCCTTTATTATTATGTTTGAACCTATTTTCTAATAGTTTTCTTACTATTATTATGATAGTATAGCGATAATACTATAATCATTGTAAAGCTACCATATATTTTAGAATCTCCTTTGGTCAGTTGCTACGTAATCAATATACAATATATATTGATTAGTGATGTTGGTGTCCTTATTTCTATTTTGCAGATAAGGAAAAGTCTCAGCATAAAAAGGTAAGTTACTGAAGGCCACAGTAAGAGGAGAAATGGACTGTGGGCTCAAGCGTTTCTAATGCAAGCCTTTCTGCCATCATTCACTGTTTCTCTACTTTCTCCTGTTTTTTCCACATCTCTAGTGATTTGTCACTGCAACTCATGAGTGTTAATATTTAGCTGGTGATAGGCCTACACTCATTCCTTGACCTTATCAACTGCTCCAAGGCTCTGACAGAGCTATCTGGGCCCTTCTTATAAATTTCTCACTGGCCCTGCCCAGAGTCATCAGAGAAAGGCCTGGGTACATTTTTCTGCCATAGAGTACCTTACAACAAAATGTGTGCTCTTGAAAAACACTGGAGCAAAAGTCGGGTGGTATGATATAGGATAAATGAGCTACAGAGGTCAGACTGCAATGCATCATGGAGAGTGTCAACACACCTGGGCTCCAGTTTAGCCATATTGACAAAAACATTTGACGGTTGCTTTGCCTTCTTGGGTCTTGGTGTCTCTATATGTAAAATGAGGAAACTGGATTTATGAGATGCAAGTACTCGCAGCTCTAAATGTAAGACATTGTTGTCAATTCATTCCTTTATTCTAGACCAGGACTGTCCAATAGAATTTTACAAGGATGGCTATGTTCACTCTCCAATACAGTACCCAATAGCTTCATGGAGCCCTTGAGAAATTGAAGTGTGGTTAGAAAAACTGAGGAACTAATGTTTTAATTTTATTGAATTTTAATTAGTTAAAATTTAAACAGCCACATGGAGTTAGTGGCTACCATAAGGAATAGCACAGTAGTCTAGACATTTGTTGAAATTTAAGAGTACTCTCTATTTAAGACATTGATTTAAGCATGAGTCATAGGAGTATTAAAACATAAAGAACTCTCTCCTCATGATGATGGTCTATGACAGAGTAGTTAAGTGCAGAATCATGGAAGTGTGTGTCCATCTGAGTGCTCTTTCCACTCACTTCACCTCTAAAACTCCTCTCTAGAATCCAAGACTTATTTTACCTTCTCCATCAAGAGAGTTGCTTCTTTTCTGTCATTCCAAAGCACATTGTTTAGCCATTAATTAATTTGTGCATGCACTCATTTTTCAACTAGTCTACCAGGTCTCATTAAGGTAGGGGTTTTTGAATGATTTCTATACTGCTACAGTTGTAGCATCTAGAAAAGTACGGGCATTTAGTGGGAGCTTATTATTTTGTTAGATTAATTAATTCAATAGACTTCACTGAATATTTACCGTAGGCTAGGCAGTGTATAGGCAGTAGGGATGTAGAAGTTAAGAAAGACATGTATGGAGCTTACAGTCTAGAGAGGGATATGGACATGTTAACAGCTGGTGTTATCATAGGGATAAATGCATTGTGCTCTGTGAGCACAGTGGGATGTCTAGCATATTTTGTATGTTGCACATATTATATTGAATTTGAGATTGCCTCTTTACATATAAACTTTCCTTGGATAGGGAGCTATGGAAAGCCAGGACCATTGTTAGTCTTCTTTGTCACCCCAGCAACTGGCACAATGAATGTCAAAGAGTAGGGTGATTAATATCTATTTGTTGATTGTTAGTAATATAATAAAAAAAACTAACATATGGGTACTAAAGATGTGGACAAGTTTTTTGAAACTTTCGAAGAATAAAATGTTACTTTTGGTGTGGGGGAGTATAACTGGTTGACTGGAGCCCCAAAATGATACATCTACATCTTAGTCCCTAGAACCTGTGAATATTACCTTATGTGGTAACAGATAAATGTTACCTTATTTAGAAAGAGACTCTTTGAAGATGTAATTAAGTTAGAGATCTTGCAAGGAGAAGCTTATCCTGGATTATCCAGGTGGGCTGTAAATGCAATCAGATGCATTTTATAAATGCCCTATAGAGGAGAAGACATGGAGAGAGATGAGGTGGATGCAGTCTCAGAAAGTGGAGAAATGGAGCCAGGTGATGGTTAACTTTATGTGTCAACTCTGCTATGTCATACTGCCCAGCAATTTGGTCATACATTTTTTGGATGTTTCCGGGCAGGTGATGTTTTCTGGATGAGATTAACATTTAGATCAGTAGATATCAAATAAAGCAGATTCCCTCCATAATTGTGGGTGAGCCTCATTTAATCAGCTGAATCCTGACTAGTACAAAATATTGTATCTCTCCTGAACAAGAGGAAACTGCCAGTATGTTGCTTTTAAACTGGAATTGTAATTCTTTGCTGTGTCTCCAGCTTGCTGGCCTACACTGAAGATTTTGAACTTATCAACATCCATAATTATGTAAGCCAATTCCTTAAAATTAATATCTTTACTTTTTTTTCTGTCTTTCGCCTATCTATCTATCATCTTCAACACACTCTTATCTTTCTTTTCATTTGTCTGTCTGTCTGTCTGTCAATGCAGGTTGAAGAATCTGGATTTGAACTGCATAGGTGCACAAGTCTGCTAATATGCAGATTTTTTTTCAATAAATAGAAAAATGTTTGGAGATTTGTGACCATGCGGAAAACCTTAAGACAAATTGCATAACCTAAAAGTATCAAAAAAGTTAAGCAAAAGTTAGGTATGTCATGAATGCATCATAGATAGATAGATAGATAGATAGATAGATAGATAACTAGCCTGTTTATGTGTTAACTCACTATTTATGTTGTCAGTAAGACTTCCAGTCAACATAGGCTATTACTAGTTAAGTTTTTGGGCAGTCAAAAAGTTATCTGAGGATTTTCAACTGCGAGAGGGGGTCAGAGCCTCTAACCCCTGTGTTGTTCAGTGTATATATACACACATCCTGTTGGTTCTGGCTCTCTGGAGAAGCCTGACTAATACAGGCCACAAGCCAGAAGAATGTAGACAACAGGAAGCTAGAAGGGGTCAGAAAGGGAATCTTCCCTAGAGCCTCCCAACACCTTGATTATGGACTTTGAGACTTCAAAGATGGGAGAAATACATTTCTGAACTTTTAAATTTGGGATAATTATACAGCTGCCACAGAAAACTAACACAGAAAGGTTGTGGGTGAACAAGAAGAATAGATAGCATTTGAACCTTTTTTGTAGATTAGGGACAGCTGTGCGTGGCACATGCCTATAGAGTGGCGCAAAGATTCAAAGGGAAGCCAATAGCAATGCAGAGGCTGAGCCAAACATGCAGGGTTTGTGGAGTGTGATCAGCCACCTCTAGGCGCAAAATTTATGAAAGCGGGAGTGGAAGACGAGTGTGGAAAAGACATTTTGGAAATATTGTGGTGAGGACTGAATGTATGCCATATATTTCCAGATTTTGTAATTTTTCTTAAAGAATGAAAATTTATTGGATATTTTTGTCAAAGAAGGGTATGATCAGAATCCTTCTTTATGGAATGGATTCAGTTGGATATTAGGTTGATTGGCTAGGTAGTGCCTGCTGGGAGGAAGGCTGAGGGCTTCTTACAGCTGTGTGGGACAGGATCCATAAGGCCCGCGGTGTGAGGGCATTATCCTGTATTTCCACGGGGTGATACCGTCAAAACTGGATCTGCGGCATTTCCTCCTATAATTTTTATAGAACAGGAAGGCATTCTTATAATGGTTCAAAGCCTTAATATTTCCACATATATATTATCTTCTATTCTGCTTATATCTTGAATCATAAATGTATCTATCTTCTTTTTCTTTATTAAACTTGAGACAGAGTTTTGCTCTCGTTGCCCAGGCTGGAGTGCAATGGCGCAACCTCAGCTACCTCAACCTCTGCCGGCTGAGTTCAAGCAATTCTCCTGCCTCAGCCTTCTGAGTAGCTGGGATTACAGGCATGCGCCACCATGTCCGGCTAATTTTGTATTTTTAGTAGAGATGGGGTTTCTCCATGTTGGTCAGGCCAGTCTTGAATTGCCGACCTCAGGTGATCCGCCCGTCCCAGCCTTTCAAAGTACTATGATTACAGGCATGAGCCACTGCGCCTCCCCTCCTCCCACCATTTTTTTTTTTTTTTTAAATATAGACAACTTCTCACTCTGTCACTTGGGCTGGAGTGTAAGAGCACAGTCATAGCTCACTGCAGCCTTGAACTTGTGGGCTCAAGCCACCCTCCTGCCTCAGACTCCCAAATATACAGGTGCATGCCACCACACCCATGTAATTTTTAAAATTTTTGTAGAGATGAGGTCTCTTGACATTGCCCAGGCTCATCTCAAATTGTTGGTTTGGAGCCATCCTCCTGCCTTGGCCTCTCAGCACGCAAGGATTACAGGTGACAGCCACTGTGCCTGACTCTTTCTTCCTTTCTTAATTTAAACACTTAAGCAGTTGATGGTTAGCTATAGTTTCTGATATTCTAGATTTTAACAATGTCAGGCAGGAATTGAATCCATGATGCATGTTTGGTGCTTTTTCTTTTTTTGGATGGAAGGCTAATAATGATATATTTGTTATCATTTCCTGTGTATGTTATAAGCTTATCCTCTGAGCCAGAATAACTGAAACTGGGTGATAAAGAAAAATAATTCACTCTTAAAGTTTTGGAGGCTGAAAAGTCTGAGGCCCAGGGGCCTCATTGGCTGAGGGCCTTCTTACTGGTGAGGACTCTACAGAGTCCCGAGGCAGCACAGCGTATGATGTAGTGAGGGGGGCTGAGTATGCTATCTCAGGTCTCTCCTCGTTTTCTCATAAAGCCACCAGTTCTCATGATAATCCAATAATCCACTAGCCCATTAATCCCTTAATCCATGAACGGATTAATTCTCTCATGAGAGCATAGCCCTTCTGATCCAGTCACCTCTTAAAATCCCCACCTCTCAATACTGCCACATTGGGGATTAAGTTTCCAGCATATGAAATTTGGAGGTGACCTTCAAACCAGAGGACTAAGCTTGAGTTTTTCCCATGAGTTCAATACTGTGTGTGATAATTTGCATATATTAGCACATTCAAATACTTCCAACATTTATACAGTACATACTACTGTTAATTTTATTTTACAAATAAAAGGACTCATGCTAAGAGGTAAATTATCTCATCCAAGCTCACACAGCAAGCAAGGGGAAGAGGTAGAATAAGGACACAAGTTATCTGGGGACAAACAATGCCTCTCTAACCTGAAGGACAGTAAATTCCTGACTGTAATTGTCAGCCAGGTTAAGAATCCATGATCAGACCAGATTTTTCCGAAGTCACATAGCTCCATACTTCAGGTTTAATAGCAAAAACATTTCCCAGAAAGTCGCTGGATTCCATGAAGAATTTGTTTTACATAGTTTGAGCCTAAAACTCAGAAATGAAAAATAATGTTACGGAATTCAACACAGACCTTTCATCTGGGGCTTGCCTCTTATATTTGCTGTTATTTATCTCACCTCTCATCAGCGGACATTGAAGATTAGAGAGCATGAAGTTTCTTTTGAAATACTTACCTGACCCTGTTATCTTAAAAGAGTTGTCTACTGTGAGGCATTTTTTCTGAGCAGTAGTGGGTGGGATCATCAGCCTCAACATTGCTAAGTGTTGTCCTGAGAGCAATCCTAAGACCCAAACAGCAGTCTCTACTCCTCTGCTGAAACGTTGGTCATGACAAGAAATTAACTTGAAACTTGAAGCCCTTTGCCCAACAGCAGCTGTGTGAGCTTCAGAGTCATTTGGGGGGTGAACCTAAGAGTGAATCTGAAAGTGTATCAGATGTCTCTGAGTCTCTGACTGTGGAGAAAACAACCATTTCTTTCTCCAATTGAAAACCAACGTGAGGTTGAAATCAACACCTTTCATATACCCACCAAATGTATACTATGGTCCTCAACTTGGGGAAGTTATGGGCTGGGAATAATTATTACAAAGTGAACTGAGGTGCATTTTTAAACAACACGTGACACCATAACCCCTATCACCAGCCCCCAGCCCCCAGCCCCCAATCCCCTTCACCAAAAGGCCTAACACTGTAACCATGTATATTTTAACGTATATCACTGTCTGATTTCTTGGACTCTCCCATGCTCCAGGTGGAAAACAGCCAAGCCAGAACAAAAGTCCTAACCCCAAAGCCAGGAAATGAAGCATACATCATTCTTCTCCTTTTCCTCCTTCTTCCTCTTCCCTCTACATTAATTTTTATTTTGAAGTAATCATAGAGTCACAGGAAACTGCAAAATATTAGTGTGGTTCCGTTTGTACCCTTCACCCAGTTGCTCCTAGTGGCAATAACTTGTACTTTCAAATGTAGAACAACATCAAAATCAGGAAGTTGGGAAACTGACATTGATGTTTATACAATCCATCAATCTTTTTCAAGTTTCATCAGTTTTATATGAACGGATTTTCTTTCATGTGCACACATGTGTGCCTCATTCTAACCCACTTTATCACACATGCAGATTCTTATAAGAGAGATACCATAAAAGTCTCCCTTCCGCTATCTCTATATTCACACCCAAACCTCCCTCCTCCTGATCACAACATCTGACAACCACTCATTGGTTTGCTCTTTCCATAATTTCATCATTTAAGAGTCTTATGGAAACAGAATACTCAAATAAGTAACCTTTTGAGATTGGATGGTTTTCAATAGGCACTATGACACAATGAGAGCCATGCAGGTTGTTGCATCTATTAATAGCTTATTCCTTGTTATTGCTGACGAGTATTCGATGGTGTGGATGGACCGTAGTTCATTCACCCATTTACCCACTGAAGAACATTTGAGTTGTTTCTGGGTTTTGCCTATTACAAATGCATTTGCTGTGTCTGTCCATGCACAGGTTTTTCATTTTCTTTTTTCTCTTGGGGGGTAGTATTTTTTCAACAATTTTCTTCATTTCCTCTATGTTAACTGGTTTGTCCATATCTTCTGCATTTTGGAAGGTCAATTTTGGGGATTTATATTTTCCTAGAAAATTATCTGTTGTGTATCCAAGTTTCCAAATTTATTTTCATAGGATTAAAATAGATTTGTCTCATAACTTTTCTAAATTTCTGTATTTATTCTGCAATCTCGTTTCATGTACTTGTTTTTTTCCCCTTGATTCAGTTAGCTAATGGCATTTTACATCTTATTATAATTTAGAAAAATCATGAATTTGTTTGTATATTCTATAATTTTTATATCTTCTATTTCTATTTGCATTTTTTCTATTGATTTCTTCAGGTTCATTATTGTTTTAACATCTTGAGTGGAATGTTTTTAATATATTCAAATTCAGCCATTCTCATTAATTAAAATACATTTTTAAGGTTATGAATCTTCCTCAAGTCACAGTTTAGCTAAATCTATATAGGTCTGATATCCAGTGCTGTTATTATTACCATTTCCAAAATACTCTACAATTTCAGATTTATTTTCCCCTTTCGTTTAAATTGCTTGAGAAAAATTTTACAAGTTCTAGGTGTTAAGGCTTTCCTCCCTTTCCACCAAGTTTCTTATTGTATTATTGTATCATGATCAGAAAAGTTGCCTATATAATTTTTATTTATCTACAGGTTTTTATGCAGACATGATTTTTCACTTCTCTGGGATAAGTTTCCAGAAGTGTAATTGTTATATGGTAGGCTTATATTTAGTTTTTTAAGGAACTACCAAACTATCTTCTGGAGTTGCTGTACCATTTTATACCCCCACCAGAAATATATGCAGCTGCCACATTCTCATCAGCATTTGGTATTTCAGTTGTTTTAATAACGTAGTTAAAAGAAAAAAAAAAAAAACTATACAAGTTATACCTCCACCAACTGCCCAAATGATCTCCTTGGTATTCTCTTGCATTAATCTTTTACTGTATCTAAATTCTCCCTTAATAACCAAGCCCAGCTGTAGTGATGTGGGTCTTCTTAATCTGTTAACAGTGGGACGTAAAAGGTGGTTATCGGCCCTTCCAATACTTGCCTGAGACAATTGGAAACTATGGTTTTTGGGGAAAGTTGAAAACGGTATTTTCTGAAATTGATTTCTGGAGTAATCATCTTATAATCCTTACCCCATTCCTCAGGTAGGGAGGTGGAGGCCCACAGTAGCCTGTGTAGTATTGGCTGATGATGGAAAAATAGAAAACTGGGAAGTCGGGTAATGTAATAGAATTACACAGGAATTGTGACAAATTTTGAGCAAGAGGGATCCCATTTACTAAACTCCAGATAGGAAGTTATGGTTCCTTTTACAAGAGATAAAGTATTTCAAACATAGAACAATACAGAAAGTAATATAACAGGCACCCACTTACCCACTTATGCACAGAAGCTCAGGTCTTTGTGCAAAGCAGAGAAAGGCTTTCTGTCTTTTACACAGCGGCAGGGTCCATGGTTGGGAAATCCTTGACTGGGCTGGGCCCCCATAAAGGAGCTCAACTTGGACAGCTGTACGTGGAGGTAACCACTGCTGAGTTAAACAGTGGTCAACATGTTGCTCTGTTTGCTTTGGAATTTGATTTTAGTGGCCAACTCTAAAAAATAGAGCCTAAGCCTGACCATTCTATTCCTAACCTCTTCTTTTCATAGGTAACCTATCCTCATATTTGCTATATATCATTCCCATAAATACTACTGGCTTATGTGTTTAAATGTTATACAAATAATTTCAAAGTGTACATTTTTATTACGAAACAACTTGTTTTTCCATTTATTCCACTTCTGAAATTTCATTAGTGTATAGAAAAGTAAAGTAAGGATAATAAGAAGAGTTAACTCTTACAGATTTCTTACTGTGTGTTGGGTGCAGTTCTAAGCCCTTTGTACATATTATTACATCTACTCCCATCTTTGGATGTTTTAAGTGATCTGTCTGTTATTCTAAGTGTGTATATGTGTGTATGCAAGTGCCCCTTTTTCTCCCTGAGTGCTACTTTTGACAATTCATGATATTTCCTCGCTTCTAAAAAATCTTTAGCCATTATCTCTTTAACTATTGCTTCCCCAGCTTCCTCATCATTCTTTTTCTTTCTTTTTTTTTTTTTTTTGAGATGGATTATCACTCTGTCACCCAGGCTGAAAGTGCAGTGGCACAATCTCATTGCAACGTCAGCCTCCCAGGTTCAAGTGATTCTCCTGCCTCAGCCTCCCAGTAACTGGAATTACAGGTGCACATCACCACACCAGGATAATTTTTGTATTTTTAGCAGAGACAAGATTTCAACATATTGGCCAGGCCGTACTCAAACTCCTGACCTCAGGTGATCCACCTGCCTTAGCCTCCCAAAGTGCTAAGATTACAGGTGTGAGCCACAGCACCAACCCCCACCATTCTTCCTATCGTATTCTCCTGGTAGATGATGCATTTTGGACCTTCTCATTCCATCCACCCTTAATGATCTCTTTGTAATGATCTTATTCTTGTCATTCCTTGTTTTATTCCAGGAACATTAATAAAACATATTTCCCATTGCGCTCGTTCCTTACTCTGATAAGTCTAATCTATGTTTCATCTATCTGGTAAGTTTTTAATTTCAAAGAAGATATTTTTTATTCCCAGAAATTCCATTCTCTCTGTCAAATCTGCCTGTTTTTATGCGTCCCTTCTTTCTTTTATTAAAGTGTTGATTTTCTGACTTTGTCTTTAATCATTTATCTTTAAGTTTTTTGTTGTACTGACTAATGCCCTTAGGTTTTAACAATGCTGGTGTTTGTAGTTTGTATCTACTGTATTGTGCTCAGGATGCATTGTTTCCTCGGGCATTTTGTAATTTTTAATTGTGAGCTCAAAGTTAGAAGGTCTCACTCTTCCCAGTCCTCTGTGCCCTGTGGGAAAACCTATACAGCCTGTGTTGTTGAGGCACCTCTAAAGCCTTTTATATTTATTTCTGTCTGGTGACTCAGGTGGTATAAATTTAGAGTCTAAACTCTTGCGAGGTGCCAGTAGATATCGATGAGCTTTGCTGCTAATTTTTAGGCAGAAGGGAGATTTATTTTGTGATTTACTTTCACTGACGCCGTGACATTTGAGGTCACTAGCAGCGGTCTCATTTGCAACTCTTAGCTTATTTGGTTCAAGGTCTCATCTTTAAGGCTTCTATAGGTGCTAATGCTCAAGATCCTATGTTTCTGGATGTAGTAAAACCCACTCAACCTCAGCTGCAATATGTGTTTACTTGCTTTCAGTTCTAATTTTCAAGCCTTTATTAATTCAAAGATATATTTCATCGTATCTTTTTTAAGTTTTTAGTGGGAAGGATGCCCTCCTGGGTTCAGGCTATTCTCCTTCAGCCTCCCGAGTAGCTGGGATTACAGATGTCCACCACCACACCCAGCTAATTTTTTTAAAAAGTATTTTTAGTAGAGATGGGGTTTCACCATATTGGCCAGGCTGGTCTCAGACTCCTGGTCTCAGGTGATCTCCCCGCCTCAGCCTCCCAGAGTGCTGAGATTACAGGTGTAACCACCACACCCAGCCTAGTTATTCTTAAAAATATAAATCTGGACCAGTGGGACCCTGATTAACCAAGATCATGAGTATTCTGTTTTTTAGGGCTGAACACATCAGTTTATAAATATCCACTTACTGAACATTTTCTTAAAAAAATTGATAATGAAAGTATTTTACCTGGGTGTATTAATTTTCTATTGCAGCTATAACAAACTACTACAAATTCAGTGACACAAAACCCCCACAAATTTATTGTCCTACCATGTTGTTGGTCAGAAGAGCAACACAGGTCTCATGTGATAAAATCTAGGTGTTAGCAATATTTTGTTCCTTTCTGGAGGTTCTAGGGAAGAATCTGTTTTTCTGTTCATTTAAGTTGTTGGCAGGTTTTAGTTCTTTGTGGTTACTGGCTCTCAGCTAAAGTTGTTTCCAACTTCTAGAGGCTGCCCATATGCCTTGGCTTGTGGCCTCCTTCTTTCATCTTCAAAGCCAGCAAGCACATGGTGAATCTCTTTCACACTTCACTTCTCTCCTGTCTTTCCTTCTGCCATGGCTACTCTCTGGCTGGCTCTTCTTCCTTTTCTGCTTCTAAGAGCCCATGTGACTAGATTTGGCCCATCTAGGTAATACAGGATAATCTCCATGTTTTAAGATCTGCAATTTTAATTCAATTTGCAAAACTCCTTTTGTGATGTAATGTAATATATTCTAAGGATCCAGGGATCAGTGCATGGGCATCACTGGAGGCCATTATTCTGCGTACCGTAATGGCACATTCAAGAAGAAATGTTATAAAGCATACCATCAATTATACTAATAACTTATCAAAAGAAATTGAATCAATTTTTAAACTTTTTTTCTAGTTGTACACCTAAGATTCACTAATATCCTTAGTAGCCTCATTTTAAGTGTACATATTTTATAGAAACTTCTACATATTCATAGCCAGGAGGATAAGAAATAGATTAAAATAGCATGTAATCTAAGAAGGAAACATAAAAACATGGTGTACTAGTCACATTTGTAGCATAGTACTACATTCCCTGAGCCAGGATGCTTCATCCAAGCAAAGGAAAGATGGATTATTTTGGATCAATCATGGTTATTCCATGGAATTTTCAGAATTGGATGACCAATGGTAGCCATATCTTTAACTCTGGCTGCAACTCTTGGTATGTGGTCCTGACCTGCTCATGTCTGTGTTCTTTCTCATGGAGGACCCCCATGGAATGACCCAATGACAGGTGGAAGCCAAGATGAAGGATACAGAAAGGAGAGAGGAGAGGGCAAAAGTGAGACAGGAAAGAGAAAGCTAGAACACTAACAAGATTCCTTATGAATCTCTGGATGCAATGGACCTTGAAGCAAATTCCAACCCTGACTTCCCATGGTATGGTTAAATGAATCTATTTACGTACTATTATTGATCCGTCTGTCAATCATCTACCACTTATATTAATTTTATTTGGGTGTATTGTTTGAACACAAGGGGATCCTGACTAATATGCCAATTATTTGATTGAACCCTTGTGTCTTAGAGTTGAAGAGGGAAAGGGATGTGAACGTGCCCCCTTCTGATATTGGAGAAGTTATCCCCAGTGTCCTCCAAAAGTCACTAAGTGTTCCCCTATCTCCTTATCTGTCTGGGAATTTAGTCCCCTTCAATATTTTAATTTTACTTTCTCATGATGAATGAGCTTCCCTTGGGAGGAAAAAAAAATTTTAAAAAGCCTATTTTCCTTTTAGTGCATTTCGTTTCTGAATTTTTGAGTGTCAAATTGTTATTTGATTTGGAAATAAGAGACTAGGGAAGTTTATTCACAGAGACAATTTTCATGAACAGAGTGGCACCTAAATGTTCTCACTGAGGGAAGAGAAAATCAGGATAAGGAACAAGGACTTGAGTGAGTCACAGATATGCTTTGCTGTCTCGGGAAAGCTATTTAAATTCTCTAATCCACAGCCTGCACATAGCTTTAGGGGAATACTAATCAGACTTATTTTGCAAACTTGTTATGCGGATTGTATACATTGTATCTGAAGATGCTGCATATTAGAAACTGAATAAATGGAAGTTATAGAAATGTGACATGATCAGAAGTGTTTAGGACCCATTTTGGTGAAAGATCTCTTTACTAAAGGAGGGATTTTGTTAGAATTCTGTCTTGGAAACTGGGCCAACGAACCTAGCTATATTATTTCCCCTACTGCCTGAGGTTTCAAACCATATTTATTTTTCAAAAAGAATGAACTGGAAATACATTGAGAATGCTGAAGGCACATGCTGGTTTATTTTTTTGAAGTACTTAATTTGCCACCATTCTACAGACTGCTTCTAAACTTCCATATAATAAAGTTTATGTACCCTATATCCACTAATTAGCTGGTTTATTTAGGATTTAAGGGTTTTCTGATCTCACCTACATAGGATCCAATCAAAATCTTCAAATAACATTGAGAATCATCATGACACATATATATTTTAGCTTTCTCTTTTCCTCTGAAGCATATAATTTTTGAAGGTACCATAATTAATAATCAGGTATATATGATTTGTTGGAAAATAAACAAGAGGTTAGAAAAAAATGAATCGATTGTTGGGGGACGTTGTAAACCAATAACAAGAAAACCTGGTTTATTATTATTTTTTATCAGTTACTTTAGATTCAGAATTCCCTGATCATGAGTTACGACTCTGCCTTCAAGGATGAATGCTCAAAGCATTGTATGCTTCTGTCTCAGAGTTCCACAAACTATATCCGTCTTTTGGAAATACATGATACATAAAGTGATAATATATGCATTTAAAAAGTTGTTTTGTTTTGCTTACCCCATCACTTTCCAAATATGAAAAACGTTCATAACAAATTTTCTTATTTTCCAGAAGTATAGTTTCATTGAATTCTCTTTAGGGAAGCTTGGGCTAGACAGTATGATGTCTTTACTATGCATATGTTAGCATTAAAACTAGTAGAATATAATAACTCCAGCTATGTGAGAAATATAAGCCACATAGAGAATAAAATGAGTTTGATTCTAAAAAAAGAACATATTTATTTAGTGAAAATTCAGAATTTCAGGCCATCATTAATATAATGTAATGTTATTACTTGTGCTTTTTCATAATCACAGTGCAAATATAAGCAACATCGGGGAAACATTTTTTACTTAAGCTAACAGTAAGAAAACATAATAACCTGAATGCTGAGGAAACTGTAGTAAAACCTCACACATATATTTCTTGGGGCATTGTTAAGTTTGTTCAACCATGTTGGAAAGCAAGAGCACAGGAGCATCTAATCACCATGTTTAGGTATAAAATTCCATTTTAAGAAAATATTCAAAAAATAGCAGGCAGATAGTTTCTTGCAATGAAAGGAGGAAAATGCCAGACTTAATTTTTGCAGACCAAGGTTTAAGTCCTGTTTCTTTTTCTTGAACCCTGGAAACATATTTCTTCATTGTTTGCTTGTTTTTCCAGAACATTTACCAAATGGCCAAAAAAAAAAAAATTTACAAAGAAGCCAAACAAAGAAAAGATAAGCATTTTGGAAAAGAAAAATGTGTCATAGCAGGGTTTGTAAAGATTTATTTATTAATAGTTTTCTTTAATATCCTTTGTGATATTATTTTTATACGAAAATGCTAAAAAAGATTGAGTATTTATAAAAATAAGATTAAAATTTAACAGTACAATTGAACGGGCAAATATGTTAATATTTAAATATTACCCATATTTAAATAGTGTCTCTAAGTACATGAGTTGTTAAAATCCTGACTGACATAACAAGACACACAGAGAGGGCATCTGAACTCTTGTGATTTGAAAAAGTGTCAATCTCATGTGCTCTAGTTTTTATAAATTTATATATTCTTCTATATTTTAACATACTTTTTAGTATTTTATATTTTTATATTTGTATTTTTAATATATTTTCATAAGAAACACCATATCTTTCTTAAGTATCACATCTTTTTATTAAAGAAGTTCTTGATTCATTCATTTGACCAACATTAATGAATTAGAGCTTACTAACTGAATTAGGGCATACTAAGTGTCAGATATTAACAGAACAAAAGGAGAAAAAGCAATAGTATCTACCGTAAGAAAGCTCAAATATGTTACTTAATATATATTTTAATTAATATTAATGAGTAAAATAAACCATTTTCTTCCATGGGAAGGATCATAGTAAAAAAATAATATGACAAACTTCTTATTGGTGTAGTTTGTAATATGAACCACAGGTAGGGGATATAGGAATAAGAACTGTGTTGAAGAAAGGAAATGTAGCTTTTTCCTTCGCCTTGCTACTTCTTAGCAGTTTGACCATGTAACTCCCTTCACTTCTTCATTAATTTTCTCATTTATTCATCCCCAGTTATTCTACTTCTCAGATATTGTGGAGTGTGAAGCATCTGCCACATGTGAAGCACAATGCTAGGTATTGAGGTACAGAACAGAGTTAGAGCTCCTGTCTTCAAGAAACTCATCTTCTATTAAGGAAAATGGAAAAGTTTAAAGACAAAGTTTGAACACGGATATGAAAGTTTGATGCAAACACAAAAAACTAAGTAGGCTTCAACTTCCTTAAAATGGTGATATCTACATCTGGATATCATAAGGATGAAAACAGGTAATGAAAATAATAGGTCCATGACACATTCACTGTTGCTGTGCAAATGCAATGAACATCTCTTAAAATCTCCAGCCATAGTTGGAAAGCCCATTCACAATTGGACCCCAAAGTATTTGTCCTATCTAGGATCTTTTCAATCTTTACCCCATTGCTCCAGGCACTTTATTCACTGTTTTCTAAATATGGCACAATTTCTCACACCTCTGTGCCTGGTACCAATTGCTTTCTCTGCTTGGGAAGACTTCCCTTCTATTTCTAACAGGAGCCCTCCTGACTCTCTGATTCATTCTCTTCCTGAAGACTTACTCTTCATGTTGTAGACACAGTGAAAATTACATTGCAAAATCTTCTCAAACTCCTAATGCAGTTAATTAATTCTTTCTTTTAGCATCCCTACTGGTTTTTCCCCACTTGTAGTAAAAAACTGATCAAAGCCACCTGTCTGTCCTCTTCATCATTAACTCCCTGAGGGTAGACACCTCACCTTTCCCATTTCCTTATTGCCAGCACCTAGTAACATGTCTCAGTAAATATTGGTTATAAATATTAATGCAGCTATAGAGAACACACTAGCCAATGAAAAAACTAAGTGAATGAATGAGTTATCAAATTAATGAGTCAGTAAATTACTGAATAGTGATTGAGGAAATGAGGAAATGATTGAGTGGCAAATTACTGTATAATTATTTAATTAATGAATTCATTCATTATTTAGTAAATGAATAAATAAGTGTATGACTTACCTAAAGGAGTTCATGACAGTTTCTTTCCAGATCAGAGAAATCCAGGGTTTTAACTGACATAAACTTTTTCCCTCTAACATCTGTGTCTCAGTTCATCATACTGCAAGTAGAATTTTTGCCAAAAGTATTAAGAATAGCTCACCATTGTACTATTCCAGACAATTTGCAATTGCAGTCTGTGACAAAGCCACAGTTTAAACAATATTTCACAATCCTCATTTTATGACTGTGATTTTGCAGAGTAAACATAACCCCCTGGTAAAATTCTGAGGTTTTTTTTTTTTTTTAATTAATTATTCTTCCAGATATCGGTAACAGAGAAATGATTTATATACTATATATTGGCTAATAAATAATATTCTTTTGGAGTAAGTAGGTTCTAGCTGACTTTGACTTGTGAACACAACATTGCTTTAGAAGAAAGATATTTTTGTTAATTTGATGACATTTATCAAAACTGTTCTGTAGTACTTCATTTGCATTAGCAAAACTCTGAACTTCACTTGAGACATGGCATGGCATTTGTGTATAGCCACAAGGAGACATTGTGTCTTGTCTTTGCAGTATACAACTGCACATAATCTTGTTTGTGAAAATTGGGCCCAGGAATAATAATTTAGTATTGTGTGTTTGTGTGTGTGTGTGTGTGTGTGTGCGCGTGTGTCTGTGTGGGTGTGTGTGAGACAGGGTCTTACTCTCTTGCCTAGACTGGAGTGCCATGGCACAATCTTGGCTCACTGCAACCTCAGCCTCCCTGCAATCCCCGCATCCAAGGCTCAAGCGATTCTTCTGCCTCAGCCTCCCAAGTAGCTGAGATTATAGGCATGCACCGCCACGCCCGGCTTTTTTTT
>NW_016107316.1:4661072-4690039 GCF_001604975.1 Cebus imitator
CACTGGTCATAAGAGAAATGCAAATCAAAACTACATTGAGATACCATCTCACGCCGGTCAGAATGGCGAACAATTATTTCTTATTTTGAACACCCTTTCCTGTGCCGCCAGAGGTTTCTAATGAGAATTGTTAAATAAACAGATCATTAGGTTAAGATTAAGACTGTCAATAGAGGCTTAATCTACTAAATGAATAGTGTTTGATGGAATGGGACCCATGCCTTTTGCAGTGGTTAGCAAATAGTGAATTTGTAAGATTCCATTATTACCTCGTTTTTCATGTTACTGGGTAATAAAGCAAGGCCTAAGTGAATACATGGTTTACTAAGCTGATTTCAGACATTAGAGAAAATGCAAAATAATAAAATAAACATTCTTTAACATAAGTGAACTCAGGCATTCCGTGTCCTTTTAGTGTTCTTAAAGATTTAGTTTTTCTGGACCCTTTTAAAAGAACACAAATTTAAACAATATAAAGTATGTTCTTTAAAAACAATTTTGGAAAATGGAAGTGAATTACAAAACTTTTTCAAAATTTTGGCTGATTTTCTTAGCACTAATTTCCAAAAGAGTGAATATTTAAGTCTAAATCGTGAATACTTTAAAGTACCTTTTATATATTTTCAATTGCTGTATAGAAAGAACCTGCATATATTCTAAGTACTAAAATGTCTCTTTCTCCTCTAGAGGTACTTTGTTTCTTATTTTTAATAATCGAAACAAATGTGATGAATTGCTAAAGGCCTTTTTCCATGATAGTACTCTATTCATAGAAATTTATATGGCATTTCGAAAGCTCTAGTCTAAACTAATATTGATATGATAATTTTGGAATCAACTCTTCCCAAGAAGCAGTCATGTAGAAGAGAATATAGATCTTTTTTTATCTTACCCTCCAGAGTACGGAAGTGAACCCCCAAAGAGGACATTCCTGGAATGCTAGACAAACTCAATGTAAGGAACAACGTTCTAATATTTCTGGGCTCACCACTTACACAATGAGCTGACTGCTAGACTTATGGCAAGAGTGTTCTGTCTCTGGGAATGTCCAGAGAGAGGCTGGATGACCAATGCTTGGGAAGATTTTTAAAGGTGCTCTATTTCCAGTTGGGTAATCCAACTAGACACAACGTAAAGCTGATTCATACTGGTGCCATGTTGTCAACCTCATTTCCAGCACATGCAAGCAATTAAATAACTGGAAACTATTACCTTTCCAAAGAGACTGTAAACTATATTTTATTCCATTATTTCAACCTTCTGCTTCATTGCTGCCCTTGTAATGAACTACTGAAAGTAACAGAACAGTAGTTTGGGAATTTTATTTTGTTTTTGTTTTTGATAGCTTGGCTTTATCTGCTTCCTTCCTTGGGCCTCTTCACTATTTCATATTGGGCATGCCAATATGTGAAATTGAAAAAGACAGAAGGAGAAGATGAAAACACCTACCTAAATTAAATAATGCATTAGGAATTGGAGTGCAAAGGCAAAATAATCTGAGAACTTAAGGGAGTATTATAGAGCCAAGGCAAGGCACCTAAGACATTTTAACAAAGCTGTGGCACACTTATTGATCTTGGAATTGAACTCTGCTGCCCATCCTGACACTTCCCATACCAGCTCACCAGTCCCCATTTCTGTTGACTTTTTCCTCTATTATCCTCCCTTACAAATTGCCCAAGCATGGGAAATGTGACTCTCATATGACAACATGAAACATTCTCAAAGGAATGCTGAATATTTACTTTAATGATAAGAACCTGATTAGAAAAAGGAGGCAATTAGGAAATACTGTTCTCTTCGAACAAATTCAAGAAATATTTTGAGACAGAAAGGGGCTGAGGTGTTTCTATATATCTTTATGAGAAAAAAAATCAATAGATATAGAGCATGCCAGCTTTTGAATGTGCCCCTCGGGAGGTAGAAAGGTTTACATGGCTATTGTAGTGTATTGGAAGTGGACTACACGTTCTGTGACTAAGTTGGGGGAAGCAGGTCGATCCACTAGACATTGCAATTACATGATGCTATAGGAAAGCACAGCTACTGAATTTTAGCTGCTATGATCCCAGCTAGCACTTGACAACCCACAGTTGTTCTACAATTACAATCATCCTTCAGGTGGACTTCGTAATGAACTGAAGACATTCTTTTGAAAATAACTTTCAAAAGGAAGAACGCTTCCCCAGCACATATTTTCTGGTCTGCTTGGCTGTCCCCTCTGGGCTCAGTAAAAGAAACTCATGCAGTGCAAGTATGTTTAGCAATTGGGCCTATTCCCAGGTCGTGAGACGTTTAGCAAAAATCCAGAGTTATTATTAGATCTAAATGGAGGCTTTTGTCAAAAGGCCTCTTGAATTGTTAGGAAATCAGAGTGCAAATTGATAATGACACATAACACATCCCTGCCCTGGCAGCTCCCTGAAGACTGCTGAGATACCCCAGAAAGAGCTTCCACAGCCTCTCGCCAGCGGCGTGTTGCCCAACACTTGTCCCTTCCTAAGTCACCCTGACAACTGCATTCTTCTCTTTTTTATAAGGTGCAAAATGTGATGGATTAAAGTGGATGTTTGAACTGAGACTATTAATTTTCTTGCAGTGTGTTTTTAAGTCAGATTCCTTTAGAAGAGCCTTTTGTGGTTTCATAAAATTACAACTTTGGCCATTCGGCTGCCTTTTCCAAAGCACAAATTTGGCTTCTAAAGAAAATGTGCAGCATATGAAGAAAGGCAAGAAATGAGTATGTGGTTGTCTTAAATATATCCATTTTATATAATAGCTCCTTTATGCAAAGAAACAATTACAGTATTAACTACTTATTAATTTAGAAATCATATAACGGTCTTCCTAAAACGTATACGTTTTCTTTTCTATTTATTTTTTTAAATTAATAAAAAAAGGTTTTCCTTTAGCAATATTTAAATGCTTAAACATGCTTTTTTTTCCATCGGGTTTAAAAATTTAAATTTCCCTTCTTTTCTAAGGCTATTACAATATTTTACATTTTTCAGAGCTTAGGTGAGAGACCACTTCCTGAGTGAAGTGCATGCGTGTGATATCCCTGGGGAAATTGGAGAATGGATTGCTCCACCTCCTTGTCTTAACACTCCTGGCCCCATTAGCTTCCTTTGGATGTGCCCTATGGTCATGCACATGGGAACTTGGCTCACTAAATGACAAAGTAATTTCATATTCTTTGTTGGCCCCACTCCTGTGGTCCAAGTACTAACACAGTACCTCCCACATGGCAGGAAGTCTATTTTATGTAATGAATCATTAAACATAATCCCTAGAAAAGGAGAGATTCTTACTTTTCACTGCTCTGCAGGTTTGATGAACTTTTAGTTAGTCGGACCTGATAGAAAACCGAATCTAATTTACTTACCAATGAAGAAAAGACAGCTTGCATCTCTGGAGTCACATCAAATGTTTGGGGATGAACTTCAGCCTTGTAAGGACACAGTGAGATGTTAAAGGGTGCTTACAAGCAGCCTATAAACCTCAGCTCTAGTCCAAGGGCTATGTATGGTTGATCCATCACTTTCCTTCACTGGGCTTTTTCTGCTCTTACTGAGATCAGTGGTTGTCAACATAACTGTGCATCAAAATCACCACTGGAGATTTTTAAAACACCTATGCCCTGGTCCCACCTCAGACTAATTAATTCAGAATATCCAATAGGTGTGACCCATCTGTGTATTTAATTTTAGTTTTATTATTTTAAGTTCCAGGGTACATGTGCAGGATGTGCAGGTTTATTGCATAGGGAAATCTGTGCCATGGTGGTTTGCTGCAACTATCAACCTGTCACTAAGGTAGTAAGCTGGGCATACATTATTTTTTTCTGATGTTCTCCTCCCCCACCGCCTTTCACTGACAGACCCCAGTGTGTGTTGTCTCCACCCTGTGTCCATGTGTTTTCATTGTTCGGTTCCCCCTTATAAGTGAGCTCACGTGGTGTTTGGTTCTGTTCCTGCATTCATTTGCTGAGGATTATGGCTTCCAGATTCATCCAGGTCCCTGCAAAGGACATGATCTCTTTCCTTTCTATGGCTGTGTAGTATTCTATGGTGCATATGTACTACATTTTCTTTAGTCTACCATTGATGGGTATTTGGGTGGGTTGATCCCATGTCTTTGCTATTGTGAATAGTTCAACTGGGTATTTTTTTAAAGTTCTTCAAGCAATTCCAAAGTGAAGCTGGAAATAAACTTGAAGTTCATCTAAACATTTGATGTGACTCCAGATATCCAAGTTGTTTTCCTTCATTGGTAACTAAATTGGGTTCAGTTTTCTGTGAGTTCAAACTAATTGAAAGGTTTGGTGCACACACAGAATTGTCTTCACCTGGTGTACTATCAACTTAGGCTCATACCAAACTGCCCCAGATCAGCACTTCTCCAACTTTATTGTGATGTGAATGACCTGGGGTATTGTAAAAACGCAGCTTTTGACTCATTAGGTCTGTTCTTTCTGCCATGATACTGAGCACAGACCTTTGTGGCTATAGCCACTCAAGGCGAATGTCCTACCTCAGCTTGGCACTTAATCTTTCCTTGTGTCTTACAGACATGTTGGGACATGAGAGCTCTTGAAGGCTCAAGACCCCCAGAAAAAAGCAGCATTGACGGGTCATCTTCGGGAATGGTAAAGGATGGGTAAGGAGGGCATCCACTCACTTGATTTCTGTGCTCCTTATATTTTTGATGTCTATCAAAGTTAACATTACTTCCCAAAGGCTAAAGAAGGAAAGACAAAACAGATCATTTTCATCTGCCTGGTGTTCCCTTAGCTATTTCCCAGGCTGACTGAGAACAATTTGCATCCTGTCCAGGCCTCATAATTTCTGGTTGTTAAAGAAAGAAGCATGGTATTGCCAAAGCGTCAGGAGACCTTTACTCAGTGTAGTGTGACTTGAAGGATGTGGGAAATGTGGGAGGGTGGATTACTTTGATTTTCTTCCTGTGGTCCACATTGGAAGTTTCCTATGAAAGGGCAAGAGATATTCAGCTTGCATTCTCTTTCAACTTAATTTTGGATTCAAAGTATGTATATGAATTAAATACAGTAAATATCTATGACGTGTTCTCTGTGTGTCACATTCTTTGTTAGATGCTGGGAACAGTGACTTTAAGGAGTCATAGATTTTGTCTTCAAGGAGCTCCTAATTGTGGATAGGGAAGCCACACAGCTAAGGGTTATCCTAAAGAATAAGGTGCCATAAGAACATAGAAAAAAAGGCAATTAATACTTTTGAAATAAAAAAAAAAAAAAAAAAAAAAAAAAAAAAAAAGAAAAAAGAAAGATGACAGGGAGGCATGTCAAGGAAAATTTAAAAAATAATATAATTCCTCAAAATTGAAATAGGAGAAAAGCTTTCTAAGTAGGAATATAGCATGCCTCAAGTCAAGGAAGCAAAACACCATTTTACACTTTATTATAGCACTAGAATTAAATTGGGCATATCTAATCTTACATATAAACATATTTTCTCACTCATATAGATTTTCTAATCTTTAGGGCATCACCTAATCAATATTTACCAAGACTCTGAGTGATGACGTGGTATACCAGAAAGTTCAAGGCAAAATTAGAAAGGAAAATTGACCCTTAAAACAGGAATGTAAATTTAGCTCAACTTGAATCAGATGTAGCAAAGATGAGGCAGACAGTACCTGTAATACAGGTGAGGTTTATTTTGTGACTTACTTGAGACTGGGAAGGAGTGAGGTTCGGCTCACGTACAAAATTGTCTTCACCTGTGGGTACTACCAGTGTAGGACCGTATCAGACAAATGCCCAGCGGGGTTCTTGTGGGCTTTGTGGACAATGGAAATTGTGGTTATAAATTCCAAGAGGAGATATTTGCCTGCCTCCACCCAGAGTCAAAGTTGATACAGTTCAGTGTCTTCCTATGTTCCCTTAGAGTTTGTTTTTTTTTTTCCTTCAGTTTTATCCATTCCCTGAGGACATTGCTCTTTTGGAGTCTTGACTTTATACAGAGGTACGTGGTTTAACTTTTACTGGTATAGTATTAACTGATATACCCAGGCAGTGTTTGTCTTCACTAGGTGGTTTCTCTTTTTGGCCTCTTGCAGTATCCTTTGCTATTTCAATACTATCTCTCTCTCTCTCTCTCTCTCTCTCTCTCTTTCAAAATATTCTATATATTCTTTCAAAATAGTTTATTCAGACTTTTAATGTCTTAGTTTCTGTTAGTGTCTAACAAATGACCCCAAAACTTGGTAGCTTAAATTAATAGTGGTAGATTATGGAGACAATCTTGTCTTATACAAGTGACTTTTACTGATTTTTAAATGTCTAGATTATTATATTAACAAAAATAAGATTTAAACAATTTAGTATGAACTAGGCATGATGGATAGCCATCACCGAATTCCACTTGTGCTTAAGGAGAATTTAATTGTTCCTGATTCTCTCCAGCTCTCTGCTCATCAGTGGGCCCACCTGGTACACAGATGGAATGTGGAGGAAAAGGTAGGGTTTAGTCAAAAATAGAGCAGTACTTAAGGTAGAGAGCAAAATGCTGGCCTTGGCCTCATTAGTATAAGTAATTTGGCAACTAAGTGTGTAATGATCTCAAATTCTAGAGATAATTTTGGAGGGGGTGGCAGGGTCCAAGTTGAAACAGAACTGGACTGTGGAGAGTGCCTGAAGAAAGTAAGACAGGCCAGCATTCATTGCTAGTTGGAAATAAGTTTGAGTCTTGACTTGGCAACTAGCCAGCTCCATGATCTCAAATAAATCACATTTTAAAAAAGATTTTCAAAGATGAAGGGCAGAAGTTTAAAAAAAGAAAGAAAGAAAGAAAGAAAGTCACAACTAGACACACCCTGATGAAATTTTCAATACTGGAATAAAAGAAGACTTTGAAAGCATCATTCGAATGAAAAATAACAGGCATTGGATGTCTTGCTAACAATACAAGATGCACCCACAGTAGAGGGCCAGGTGTGGTGGCTCACGCCTGTGATCCCAGCACTTTGGAAGGTTAAGGTAGAAAGGATTCACTTGAATTCAGGAGCTTGAGATCAGCCTGGCCAACAGGGTAAAACCCAACTCTACTAAAAATATAAAAATTAGCTGGGCATGGTGGCACATGCCTGTAATTCCAGCTACTCAGGAGGCTGAGGCAGGAGAATTACTTGACTGTAGGAGGTGGAGGTTGCAGTGAGCTGAGATCCCACCACTGCACTCCAGCCTAGGCAACAGAGCAAGACTCCATCTCAAAACAACAACAACCAAAACCACAGTGGAGCAATGGTTTTATAAATTCAGAGGATTGTTTTCAACAGAGAACACCATAGCTCAAAAGTTGTAGAAACTTTTGACTTCCTACCCACCAACCACTTCTTCTCTGCTGATTTGTAAGCACATTTCCAGTTTTTAAGGCATTTGCTGAGCAGAAATATGCTAAGGAGGGAAGGCCCCTTCCACAGTCCTGGAGGATGAATTGTTATTAATCTAAATCAATCATGATAAAATCTCTTCTCTTTGCTATTGATTATTTGAAGCATGGGATTATAACGCAATTCTAACCAAGATGTCTTTGGGGGCTTCTGGAAAAGATTTCTGTTTTCCTGATAAAAAAGACAGAGCTATTCAGGAAGGCCTTTTTTTCCCCTCATAGCTCTTTGTCCTGCCTCAGACTCAGTTCTTTGAGAATATTATGCTTGGATCTGTGTCATCCAACTTGTGACCAGGAGGTCATAAGCCAACATACTGTGGATGGCTAAGTAGAATAATGGAAAGAGCCTGGGTCATTGATAACATTGTTTAGCCACTGAACCAAGCCTGGTACCACCTATCTCCAGATTTCCTGTTATTTCAGATAATTAAGAATCTTTATTACCTAAGCCATTTTGGGGTATGGAATGCATCATAAATGGAACATGGATCAAATTATGTATCAGGCATTAAGATATTTTTCTTTTCAGGTATGAAAGAGGTCGACCACTTATTTATTATTCATTTCTTTGTAGCGCTTTACTGGAGGATTATTTCAGTAAAATGAAGAAGGTAACCAGAAAAGGAAACAGGATTTGCTCAGAAGGAGCATAAGGGGCTGTGCTGGGATGATTGTATACAGCCCGAAAGCAACAAACTAGATGGGAAAAGAGGAGAAAGGATGCAAGGTGCAGATATGGGAGGAAGGTAGAGAGGGAGGTTTTCAGGGAAAGAAAAATGTGGGAGACTTAATGGATAGAAAGTGTGATGGAGAGTTTGCATGACAGTAAAAATATCTTAATATGTTAAGGAGAAATAATGCTGGAAGAAAAAAGGCAAGTAGAAACCCTGCATGTGTGAGTCATGAGTGGCAGGAAGGTAGGGAATAAATAAGAAAGGCCTGGTACAAACATGAAATAGATTATGTTGTTCCATGCTAAGTAAGGTAAATTAAAGATAGAAAAACACTTAATCTTACCGGGGAGGAGTATTTGCTTTTGGGATTCTGTAAATTTTAGAATTGGATCGATTTATGCTTAACAGTGAATAATTTTTATATAGATTTAAAAATTATATAATTATATAATATAAGTAAATGTAGTAAAATTATGTGTTATGCAGAGTTAATCTTTGGACAAAAAAAGAACAAGTTTTGGTTGTGGTTATGTGACGGTAAAAAGTAGGACATATCTGAGTGCTTTTCACATGAATCTGACCCTTTATCAAGAGAGAGAAAGAATTAAACATCTGTTTAGAAAATTAAGTACGAAATTATGTTTGTGGCTGGGCACGGTGGCTCACGCCTGTAATCCCAGCCCTTTGGGATGATGAGGCTGGCAGATCATGAGGTTAGGAGTTCAAGACCAGCCTGATCAACATGGTGAAATGCCATCTCTGCTAAAAATACAAAATAATTAGCTGGGCATGGTGGTGGGCAACTGTAATCCCAGCTACTCAGGAGGCTGAGGCAGGAGAATTGCTCGAACCCAGGAGGTGGAGGTTGTAGTCAGCTGAGATTGTGCCACTGCACTCACTCCAGCTTGGGCAACACATTTACACTTACATAATTATACTACTCAAAAAAAAAAAAAAAAGAAATTACATTTGTGATAAGTGCTATGAAAGACATATATAGGGGGCTGGAAGGGTGTAAACTCACAGAAGTAGACATGGTTTGGGGAATCTAGGAAGGCTTCCTTGAGGAGGGGGTATATCAACTGCTGTCTGAAGCATGATAGACAGTACCTTGACTATGCAGGGCAGTGTGTGGAGCAAAGGGCACGATATGAGAAGCCTGGTGCCAGGCAGGAAGGAGTATGCCATGCTAAAGAGAAACTCTGTGTGTAGAAGACAAGCACCACAGATACTGCGGGTGCTATGGCACTGGAATGCGGGCAGTGAGGAGACACGAAGCTAAAGAGGATCCCAGAGAAGGAAGGAGGAGAAAGGTGACCCTGGTGCAGATGCAGGGACTGCAGTTACAGGGCCTTGCAGTCACAGTATGGAGTTTGTCTTTCCTAGAAGAGAATGGAGCAGCCAATCAGCGAGCAAACCTCAATGGGAGTTGTTTGTGAATAGATCAGGGGTGAGCCAACTGCAGCCTGTGGGCCAAGTCAAGCCTACTGCCTGTTTTTATAAATACAGTTTTACTAGAACACAGCCACACTCCTTTGTTTGTTTATTACCTATGACTGCTTTCATACTATCATGGCAGCGGAGATCGTATGGGCTGCAAAGCCTAAGATACATATTATTTTGCTCTTTACAAAAAATAGTTGTTGGGCTCTGGAATAGATCAATCTATAAACAGTGCAGAGGACTCTTCCTGCTTTTGTGCTTGCACGTTCTGCACTCAGATCATCTGTAGCCTTATTTCTCTCTCCCATTATTAGCCTGTGAGGTTTTATGTCAGGGACAAACCATATTCAGTTCATTGGTTTTTCTAACTCCTAATACAATATTGCTACAATGATCCATGGGTTGAACAAGTCTATTTTGTTCATTCAGCTTGTGAATCAACTAGTCCAGCTGCTAATTTAACTGATTTGGAAATTTAAGCCAAAGGAGGTTGAATGACCGTCTTTAAAACCCCAGCAAGTGAGTATCGACATTGGGTCTCAAACCTAGATCTCTTGACTCTTAAGCTTGCTGTCTTTGGTCTTACTGTAATTCAGCTGTTCAAATTAGTTTAAAAATAAGCAATAATGTGAACATTAGTAGAGCCAAGAGAGTGGAGATATGTGTCTACTTATAGAGTCATTCTTTTACAGGCATGATGACTCATTTATGTGGAGAATGTGCCCAGGAGCTCTGTCTAAATCTGTGTTATAGTCATCTCTATAGAGCAGAAGTTTATGCATTATCTTAGGAAGCCAGGCTCAATGAATCTCCCTAGAAAGCTTTGGAGATTCTGCGAGGAGTCCTCCATGGAGGTCAAAGATACAGAAAGCTCCGTATTGCTGTTCCATATGCCTGTTCACCCTTCCTATTAGGAGGCTGGAAATATAATTAGAAGACAAGCACCACAGATGCTGCAGTTTACAATATCCAGAAGAAACTGCCGAAATGGGTAAGACATGAAAGGATAATTTTGCTTATACAAAATAGCAGACTGCAAACTAAAACCAAGAAAAACAAACAGGCAGATGGGAAGAGTGGAGAAGGCATTGGCACAGCTGTGAGCAGGATTTAGACACCCAGATGCAACATAATTTGGGGGGAAGGGTGGGAGAGGAAGAGAATCTGAAAGAAAATTAGAATCACAAAAGATGCTGAAGAATAATGAGTTTCTCATCTCTCCACCTGCAGGTTAAACTTTTTCAGCACCTCCTGATAACTGTGGTTGCTGAAAGTCATTTCCTGGGGGATGGAAAAAGAGGACTCTAGGACAGAAAAGATAAATAGATGTCATTCCCCATAGAGAAGGCAGCACCAGTAAAATCAACAGCTACAATTGCGATGGAAGAAGGAAGACATAACTGTTACCCAGAAGAGGGTGGATAGTAGTGTTTAGTTTTTTTATTAGTAGCACTATTTACATAGCAGCACATGTGCATGCCTGCCTGTCCAGATAGAGCTATAGGCTTGGGGAGGAGCAAGAGAGTCATAGCTTACGGACTTTCTACTAGGCATTAGCCACTGTGATGGAAACTACACATATCATCTTCGTTAATTACCCCGCTTTCCCACAACAGCAACAAATTTAAAAAAAATCAATGATGTATTGTTTTCCCTGTTTGGGGGGATTAGGAAACTAAAGGTCTAAGGGGTAGGAGCTAGGATTTAATTTAGATCTTTATGATGCCCAAGAGGGTATTCTCCAACCACTTAAGTACAAACACAAAGCAAAGTCATCAGAAAAAAAAAAAAAACACTTCTGTTATGTAAAATCAGATGTAACACCAAAAGGGAGCAGCAATATGTTCTTTAGCAAATTGTGACTCAGAAAAGAAGTAGCTTTTGTTGGCCAAGGGAGATTCAGCAACTGGGTGCTTATCTCTGCCATGCCGCAAGGGCACCGCTTCATTTCTCTAAAAGTACTTGTTTTGTTTGTTTGTTTGTTTTACAACTGGCTGTTTATGCATTTTTACTCTTAACTGTATTGTGAGACCCTGTAGGACAGAAATTGGACATTACTCATCCACATAGGCTCAGAACCTAGTGAAAAGCCTAGCCCTATGTAGAGCTACTGCGTGGCTGGACTCCAGGAGTCCCCACTTACACTGGTGTTAACGTGAGGGATGGAGGCAGGGCTGTGCTCCATGGGAGACCCACAGAGAGCAAGTTTTTCCTAAATGATGACAGAGGGATGGGCTTGTTTCAGCCAGTCAGCTTCTAAGAAGTTTCCAGTGAGAATGAACTGTCCCTTCCCCTAAATTTCCAGGGTATTCTATTTAGTACGCACCTTCCCCATTTCCTCCACCCCACCACATTCTCATCACAGCTCTGTGTATCAGGATGGTTTATCCCTAGAGCTATTTATGGGCATGATTGATTTTTATCTTAGCTTCCTTGAAGTGGCCCGGTCAAGTGAAATGAGTCTGTATGTTAAGCAAAATAATGTGCTTCTTTCTAAAACAAGATGTTTTTAATCTATAAAATGTAGCTCATAAAACCTCTTTCACACATTATATATGCTAAGTAATATCCTTTCCTTTATTGTCCATTTCTTTCTTCCCTCCCGATGGGCACACTCTGAGGGAATTTTTTGAATGGGGGTGTCAACTGTTTCCCAGTGGTCATGGGGCCACTCTGCCTGTTACTGCAAAAAATGAGGTAGAGTTCCCATATCTTGGAGGATGTATCTTTTCATGGGAAGAGAAAAATTATAGCTCTGCATTCCAGCTCAGGGGCTGTTCGCACCGGCTATTTTGGGGAAGGGGAAAGCCAGTCTCACAATACTTTCCCCAGAGAAAATATGCCAATGTCAGTGTTAACCATTAGGAAACATCATTAAAACATATGAGAAATGGGCTGCGGACATTTTTATGAGCCCAAAATACTCTGCTTGGAGGTTTTATGGAGACCACAGGAAGCCAGAGAGACAATGACATTCATACCCTTTTTTAGTCTGCTGAGGATCAATCTTCGTGCTCAAAAGAGTGTGTTTTTGCAAGAGTAAGTTACCACTGGGGGCTAGGTCAAAGTAAGCCGTTTTCAGAGAGCTTGGCGACCTGTTGGAGGTAGAGTGCTCTAGGCCAAGTAGTTGTGGGCTCACCATCCATATTCATCCAGAGCTGCAAAGAAAATGCTTCCTTTTGATTCCAGGACAGCTTGGATCTAGTCTTTAGAGAAAGCTGTTCTGCTTAAATCTCCATGGCTGCCACATTACACCAGTAATCTCTATATACTGGTTTTCTTATATTTTCATATGACGAAATGAAGCTCAGAAAGGTTGAGAAACTTGCGCAGACACACAGCTGGTAAGTAAAGGAATCAGAGTTTGACTGTGCCTGTTTTTCCGTATGGCACCGCCTACTTACCAAAGCCTGAAGATGTAGATGCAAGGCAGGGACAGGAAAGAGGCTCTGTGTATAGAATTGGCCCCAAATGAGGTCTCTTGGGTCTTTAGGGCAAGCTCAGCAGAGATATTTTTTTCTCTGTAAATCAGGAGTTGTGTTTTTAAGGCATTAAACCACACAGTGAAAATAGGACAGAGGTGAGCAAAGTCCTGGCAGGTTGCTTTCTGCCTTCAATATTGCAGTTGTGTGTTTTCCTGGGAGCCTTACAAGAGGGATGGAGGAGATGGTCCTGAATAGTCCTGAATTGTTGAGCTTTCCTATTTATACTGACATCTCGTGGTAGTGCTGTGTGACTGCAATCTGCATTGTCTTGGGAGCCAACCATTCAACCTTAGCAATATTCATTTTACTCATTTGTGAGTTAATTGAACCAGAAGTTACACTAAGCACTTGGTATTTGCCAGGCACTGTGCTAGACACTAGAGAATACTATGCATGCTGACAGAAAGATCCTGGTAAAGACCAAATTGGAAACTCTTAAAGGGCTCAATGCTTATCAAAGCTGTAAGAGCAACAACTCAGTGAATGCAGGTGGCAGAGTTGGCCAGGTACTTAGTAATGGTGGTACTATGTCCTCTGCATTTATTATCCCATTGAATCTTCCACAAGGACCCCCACTGGTGAGCATTCTCATTCAGATTTCAGATTAAAGGAAACTAAAACTATAAAGGATTATTTAAATCACTCTAGTTTAAAAACCTCCTAAGCAGTGAAGTTAGGATTTGAACTCTGATTTTTCAGATCTCAAAGCCAGAACTGTACTTCTCTGTGAACAAACAGCAAGAAGAGATTAATTCCAATGGGCAGGTGTCATTTGAAAAGTTAAGTTTATTTGCATGAGATTTAGCCCATGACAATCATGGGATATCAGACTTCCCAGATACCTACTAGTTAAATTCTACTCTATTCAATTTAATTTAATATACCAACCAAAACTCTACTGTTAATATCACTGTGCATATTTTTCAGCTGTTTTTCTTCTATAAACTCATAAATACATGAATATGTAAGCAAAAAAGCGAATCATAGTGTATATGCTGTTTGTAACTTGCTTATTTTTTCTAATTTATTAACTGCCTATTGCTAAACACCGACATATCACACATTAAGCTGAAAACAACTACCGTTTTATCTCATAGTTCTGCAGGTCAGATGTCCAGGCAGGCTCCATTGAATTCTCTGCCTACGATCTCACAAGGCCAAAGATAAGATATGTTCCCAGCTGGGCTTATCTGGAGGTCTTGGGGAAGAATCTGCTTCCATGCTTGTTCTTGTTGTGAGCAGACTTGAGTTTTTTGTCATTGCAAAACTGAGGACACTTTTTATTCTTGCTGGGTTCTGGCCACAGACCAATTTTGCTCCTAGAGGCTCCTCTCAGGTCCTTGACAGTGACCCTCTATCTCAGCAACGAACAGCCTCCTCCACATCAAATCTCTTGCATACTTCTAATCTCTCTAACTTGCTCTTCTACTACTATCTGGGAAAATTCCTATTTTGAAAGGGCTCTTGCCATTAAGTTAGGTCTACCAGGATGACCTCCCCTATCCTAAGATCAACTGATTAGTAGCCATAATTATATCTGCAAAATCCCTTTTGTTGTGTAATGTAATATATCATGGGAATTCCACTGGGGCAAAAGTCATGGGCCATTTTAGAATTCTATCGAGCACATTTAACAAACTTTTTAAAAATATATTTATTGAAAGTCGACTTTATGTTAGAGTCTAGGCTTTAGAGCTATGATAGTGAACAGAATGATAAAAACCCTGCATTCATGTAGCTGACATCCAGTGTCCTGGAAAGAGATTTTCTATATTGAGGAATATACCTATATAACTTTTCATTTTTTCAGCTATGAATCCCACTGTTTACATATGCCATAATTTAAATAAGTACTTCCAGTTATTAAATAATTTAGATTCTTTTCAATTTTTACATTTGTAAACAACATGGCAATGGACGTTCTTTTGCAATATGTTCAGATAGATGCCTGGAAATGGAATTTATGGGTCAAAGAGTATTATTTTGACACATGATATTAAACTGTTTCCTGGAAAGCCTTCACAATCAGCATCCCTGACACCATTGTTATTTTTTTCATCTTTGCAAATATTTCTAGTGAGTTTGAATTTTACCTGCATATTATGTACAAATATATATATATATATAGTATATTTATAACCCTTTTATGCCTTTCCTAGTCACATTTTTTGATGATTTTTTTTCTCTAGGATTTGTTTTTCTTCTTTATATCATTTTTACCACAGTTATTTAAATATAAAGCATTAACTTTGCTGTTATGTATCCCCACAAATTTTATGCCAGCTCATTGTCTTTCAATTAATTTATGGCATCTTTTGATATAAAGTTTTTGTAATCCAGTTTATTCATATTTTCTTTTAATAGTTGGTAAGTAACTGGATTAATATTCGATATAGCTTTTTCATTCCTTTATATAAGAATGCAGGTATATATTTATATATACATATATATATATTTTAAAATTATATTTTAGTATAGGAATATTTAACTTGGTAATAAATTAGGGACTATAAATTATTTTTCAGAAGGATAACCAGGTGTTCTGCTATTACTTCATGAATAAACCAAACGTCTCAACATGCTCTGAATGTTTATAAATACTTTGTTCTCTTTCTTAACTTTCTACATGTTCTCACTGCTTTGGTTCCCTTGGATAATTCCACAAGATTTTTATTGTTAAAGCTTTAGGATGTTTTAATATGATAAATCCAGTCTTCCTTCATTACTCTTCTTAAAAATATCCTGGTCAATCCCACACTTTATCCTTTCAGATGTGCCATAAAAATAATTTTAATTCAAACCCAGACTTTTTAGTGTTCAATCTGAACATGGGAACAATATGGAAAGGCAGCATCAGCCTTGGAAGCCTATGAATTAACTTCACATGTCCCTAAGTCCTTCTCCCAGCCCATCCATGCTCCATTTCATGATTACCTGAGAGTGTCTGTGATACCACACTCTCTCCTTTGCTTCCTGATCTGCCCCCTTCAATCACTCACCTAAACAAGCTGATGACACCCACCATTTTTAAATAGGTCAGTTGTCTTCTTCCAGGCTACTACAGGCCTAGTCCTGAGTGTTGTCTTTTTTCGCCTAATATGTTTAGTGAACTTGCTGGCTTTAGGCATGTCCAGTTCATTCTCCACAGGTGTGGTCACAATGGCTGTCTAAAGCCTCACTGGCAGTGCCTCTGCCATGCATTTGACCTCTTTCCAACTACCCTCATAGCTGATGATGGGAAGTAGAAGCTCTTTAGTCTAAACACTCTTCACATTTCCTTATCTATCTTTCAAATTTCACCTCCTTTTAGGCTCTGTTTTACAATTTAATTCCATCTGTCTATACCCCTGTCCCCATCCAGGCTACTTCGCACCTCACCTTCACGTATTTCTCGATGGTTTTCCTTCGCTCATATGCCCTTCCTCATTGCTCGGGTTTCCCCTGCTGAGGCACTAACACCAGCCTCTCCTTAAAGACTGCTGACTTTGTCTCCTTTGAGAAGTATTCTGTGATATCCCCCAGCCCCTCATGTTCAGCCCCAATTCCCCAAACATATGATGAGCAAGTTAACGATTTTTCTCTGTATACTTACTTTATGATCACCACAATTCCACAGAATTCATCATTTCCTATTTAGGTGCTTCTTTTTGATAAATATAAGTTACATGACATCTCAAGTCGTAGCTCCTTGATGTATAAGTTTATAGCTCATATCAGTTATGGAAGAACCTAATAAATCTGTGTATACATCTACTCTTTAACAGCAATGTAAGTTTCTGTAACACTCCCATGAAAATTTGTCATCTTTATCCACTCCTTCCTCCAGTATGACCTCTTCTAATGTTTCATGCTCTCTTGTGATCTTGATCATGACCCTTAAAAACAAGTTAATCTCCACTTGTATATTTCCATTAAGCATTTCTTTTCTGATATCTGAGTATTCTCCACTTTAGAGGATAGAATGATCCTTTGTTTAGAATATCTGTCTTATTGTTTATGCATGGATATTGCAGATTTTGTAAAGCCTTCCTCTCCTGTTGCTAATTTTAGAATCTCAAAACTAAAAGGATTGGGGAATTTTATTTTTCCAGGCTAGAGAGTGTCTTTGTTACTGAGTTCACATGTATTAATACTTCCTGAAATCCAGTGACTGCAGTTCTTGGGAGACAAGAAGGAGCTTTCATTGAAAATGCTCTGCCTGGCTCTGTAGAACTCTCTGAAATGAACCTCACTTGTTATCCAGGCCACACTAGGTTGCCATGGAAACCAACATGTTAGATCAGCAAAAACTAAGATAAAGATTTGGAAGAAGTCACTGATGCTGTAACCTCCTTACCGTCCTTTTAGTATCTCTTTCTCATTCTCTTTCTACAGACCGTGTGTGTGTGTGTGTGTGTGTGTGTGTGTGTGTGTGTGTGTGTGAATGCATGTATACATATGTGTGTGTATCTCCGAATGGAAGATGTCAAAACCTGCATGTTCCTTTTCACTGAGCCTATATGCTTTTTTACCCTTCTCAGATTTGGGACAACCTGGTCTGTCTTTGCTATTGTTGGGGCTTCTTCAAATAGGTGGTCCAGCATATAGGTCCACAAAAAGAACTTTGCCTTTCCTATTAATATCTAAATGGTCTCCAGAGAAGAAATGGTTATGTAAGGAGAAATAACCCAACATCAGTCCTAAGAACTAAGCCACATTCCACAGAAAAGAAAATAAAAACCTGCGGTCACTGTTTTGCTAATGTCTCTGTTGTTAATCCAGGGCGAGAGTCCAGAGCCAGGGAAAACATTTCATTCAGACCTTGGAGGCTCTTGTAAAGGTCCCTGTTTCAGCTTGGTCAGGGAATTACCCACCCAGCAGCACAGTGGGAAATGTTTCTGACATTAGAAATTCCAGCTGCGTGTTGCAGTTGCTTTGAGCTCTCGTTTGGAATAATGTATGCTTGGCTTATGCTCATGCAGGCTTTTTCATTCACTAGGGTGCTGAGATGGCAGAGATCTAAGTTCCTGGATGTCCTCAGCTGCTTTATCTACCCTGGACCAGGAGACAGATGTGGCAGCTCCTGGTTACTCAGGTATTTGAGGCAGTATGTGGATGTGAGTGAACCCTGGAGTTCAAACCCTTTAGGGAGGAAATAAACAGTTCTGAGGACTGATTCTGTGACACATACTGTCCTAGGTGTTTCAAACAGATTATCTGAAGCTCATGTCATTCTCACATCAAACCTCCATGCCACATATTATCCAAGTTTTATAGGTACAGAAACTGAGGATCAAAGAGACTAAGTAAAGTGACTAAGATCATGTACCTATGACGAGGCTGGTGTGAGATTTGACCTCAGGCCTGCTGGGTATCAAAGCCTATTTTGGGTTTTGTTCTCCCTACAATTGTTCCCATTATAATATACTGTTAGTGGGACACACACACACACACACACACACACACAGTGCCCTATAGTTGCACACTGCAATTCTCGCCTAGCTATCTACATATACAAATGATTTCAGAGACACCGTTAGAGAAAGTGTTAATGACTCCATGAAAGTGCTGTCGTTCCCCCTGGGAGAATCGAGTGCCCAATTTAGGATGAGTCATGGGAAGAAAATTGACACTTGATTCTCTTTCTCCTTCCCTTCCTTCTTTCTTCCCTCAGTCTCTCACAATAATTCAACAAATAATTTTCAAATGTTTATTCTGTTTCAGCGTCTGTACTTAGCACAGGGCTAAAGAGATAATCTCCCAGTTTTGGGCTAATCTTCTCATTTTTGTTTTGGCAATTTATTTGTGGGCATGTGAGGGTATGCTATGAATGTGTCAACAGTTCTTAATGTAGTAAAATTCATCAATCTGTCATTTTTTAACACCTTTTATTTCAAAGAGCTCCTTACCTCATATAACAACGCCTCTTACTGACTGTATTCATAAAGTCTTAAAGTTTTGTCACTCATGTTTTAAGTCTTGATTTCATGTAAAGTTGATTTTTGAATAGTGCAAAATAGGGATCCAGTTTTTTGTGTGCATCTTTTTTTCAATGAATATGCAAATGGCCTCATTTACTAAAGAGTTCCCATCCCTCACAGACCTGTCAGACCATGTACAAAGTATCTATTTTAAGGGCCCTGTAGATCACATCTGATGCTCATTGTTTTCTTAATGTTGTTGGTATTTATAAGACCAAATGTGGAATTGTGTATTTCCATTAGTATTTCTTTTTTGATACCTGAGTTCTTTGGTAGTGGATTCCAAATATGTGCTGTGTTAAATACATATTTGTTGTTATTGCTTTCTAAACTGTATTTTAACTAGAGATACTGGTAAATATGATACTACTATTTTAAAACCTGTTGAGAATTACTTCATGTTTTGCAAAATGACAAACTGATGTAAGATGTTCACATTTTCTTGAAAATCATGCCTGTTTGCAATTGTTAGATTTAGGATTCCGTGCTCATTAGCACAAACTTGCAAATAATGTTTCCTTTAAATATATTCTTTCCTATTTTTTATTTGTTTGTCTTTTGATTGCTGAGAAGCTTGGGTTAAATTTTTCCATTGTATTTTTACCCTTTTTAGAGTTTTGTCATCCTTTATATATTTTGAAATGTGTTTTTATATTAACACTTTTTCACTTAACCTTTTAGCACTGTTTCATGACACATAGCTAACCAGTTTTCCTTTCGTGGGTATTTGTGTTATGTGGCATATGTTTTCCGGTCCTTTTACTTTAACTTTGTTGCATTTCTATAATTTGGATGTAACTTTTAGAAAATTCGTAGCTTGATATGTTTAAGCCAGTCTCAATCTATCTTTTAACTAGAGACAGTTCAATACATTTTAAATTTTTTTCAAATATCGTGTTCACTTTTGAATATCACTTTCCTCACTTTCTCACCTTTAAAGAAAGACATTATATATTCTCATTATGTATCTGAAAAATTCTACTGTGTGTTGTTATTGCAGCTGATTTCTGTCGATGATTTTTTGGAATTCTGTGTTCTTTTCAGTTCATGGTTTTGATACTTTATTTTTGGTAATTCTTTGAGACCTTAGATACGATGTTTAGAAACTTGGCATTTCCTCTGTTCGACGAATGTAATACACGAGCTCTAAACATTAAAAAATCCTGAATATTATGATTTTTCTTCCTTTGTGTATTTGTTTTTGTGTAGATTCTGTGAATTCCAAATCCAGGCTGGCTTATGTGCCTGAATTCTCAGGGCATGCATTTTTATTCCCCTCTCCACCCAGACCCAGTGGTAGGCAAATACAGCTAGCCTCTGGAGGCTAGAAATTCTCCTAGTTCTCGTTTCCCTGATGGTGTCCTTCTGTGCAGGTATCAGCATTATGAACTGTTCTCAAGTCTAATTTCCTTTCCTTTAAGGGCCCCAAGATACATCTCTGTTTATGTGCCCCTTACATTGGATTCCAGTCCTTCTGGCCTTGGCTTCCGTGATCAATTACCTTCCAAGAAATATACTGCTTTGTTAATGGCGTAGGAGAAGTTTCCTCACTTTCCCAGTAGCTTATCTTCGCATGTACAAGAGAGTTACATTTTAATTTTGCCTCGTTTTTCTGAATAGCCTTTGGCAGGAGAGTGTCAGGCTATTCGTCTCTCGTTTTACAAATATTTACTGAGTGCTCACCTGGTACCAAATGCTGCTTGTGGCGCTCCCAGGCAGCAACAGTCCCTGCCTCTGTATCACGCTTCAAACATTGTCGCGTGAACTGAGCATTCTAATCCTGGCAATAACTAGTTCAATTATAATTCTCTAGAAATTTTTCTGAGCGTTGGTTATGTATTAATATGGATATTTCTGTAACGATCTAGTGATAAGTGTTTTTATCATTGTCATTTTATAGATCAGAAAATGGAGGCCCAGAGAAGCTAAATGCATATTAATTGATATAAATGAGTGAATACATGCATGAATAAATAAAGTAAAAATTGAAGATGCAGATTCAAGTCCCACGAAATCAGAACCCATCACGATATCCTGCCACTAAGAAGCCTGTGGCTTGTAAGTGTAGCAGAGTTGGCATGGTATTCTTTATTTAAGACTGGTAGTTTTGACCCATATCCTTTTATAAAGTTCTTTTCGTTGATGAAGCTCTATCCAGAGTTCTTTCAGGAGCAACGCCGCAGAGAGACTGAGAAACAATTCTGATGAAGTGTGATTTGGGCCAAGCCTGTGAGCCATACTTCATAGGCAAAACTTTTAAAACGCAAGACCAGTGAGTGTTTCTCAGATGTGAGAATGCTTGCTGTGTTGTGGAACAGTAGCACAGTAAATTATAGTCAAATTATTACAATATTCAGTAAATACTTTCTTCTAACAGCTGGAAATTCTAAGACATCACTGTGTCACTTCTCCTTTAACTAGAATTTCCTTTTTTTTTTTTTTTTTTGATGTAAACAGATTATCTTGACTAGCAAAGATGATTTCTTTCTTTGTGGATTCACTAAGTGCATAATTCATATATATATATTTCATCTGTTTTTATTAGAAAGTACAGTGTGCCAAACATTAGGTCCGAATGCTTTTTTACATCCATTCTTCCCCAAATCCTTTTTTTAAAAAGAACTTCTAAGATGTTCAGGTGCAGAAATGAACTTCAAAGGTAATTGTAGCGCATTTTCCTTGACAGCCTCTTTTTTTTTAAAAAAGAATGTCCTTGCTATCCTTGCACACTCAGAATAAAAGAGGATGTTAAAGTAACAAACGGTGGTAACATAGAAATTTTGTTTCTCATTACACAATACGATCATCTTTGTCATTCTTACACAAGTCAGACAATTCTACACATTCCTGGCACCCTCCAATTGGATATAGTGCTAAGAGGCTCTTCCCCAGATGGGTCACTCAATGCAAAAAAAGTGCAATTTTACAGAAAAATATCATCACCACATTGTCAATTTATTCTTTTGTTATTGGTTGTCAGTAAGTCTCTAATGAAAAACCAAAAGCAGTAAATTCAGATTGAAGGAAAAATTCAGCATGCTACCTGAAATCAGAAGTAGCATTTATATCTGAGAAAATAAGCACAGAGCGTCAGATGTCATGGTCTCTCATGTTTGTTAATACTGTAGAAACATTTAAGTGTGATTATGTGGGTGGCCAGAAATGTAAAATATAGAAGAACTTTTAAGGTGTTCAGGTGCAGAAATGATCTTCAAAGGTAATTGTAGCCCAATTTCCTTGAGAGCCTCTTTCATCCCTAGAGATACACTACTTTTAGGACCACTCTGTTGGAGGCAGAATCCTCCATCTCCAAAGATAAATTTATACCATTAGCCATATCTATGAGGATTTATTATCTTCTTTCCTACCTTGATTGACTCTGAAAGTGTGCTGCGGGCTATGTGAGGTATTTGTAACACAGTCATTTCTTAAATGGCCTGAGGCTTATACCTATGTGATGACTTCAAGATACCTCCCCAGTAACAGTGAGATCAGTTTCTTATGCCTCTTAGGGCCAGCTCAGAAGGAGCCTTGCAAGAGTCCTGCACCACAAAAGTCTACATCCTACTTCTGAAATTGTACTCGTTCACTAGACTCTGAAGTTCATGAGGGTAGGGAGCATACTTTTCTTTAACTATTATTTTCCCAGAACCTAATACAACTTCACATTGTAGCTGTTCAATAATTATCTATGGAACAAAGGGATATATGATACCCACTGCCTGAGTCAAGTCACATATTTGGCAAGTGGCTTTCCTGATATCATCTGGTGCAACGTTAACTTGTAATGAGTAACTTGCGGAGCTAACAAGAGCCATGCTAAGATACTGTTTGTGAAACTGCTTATAGCTGTTCCCTACAACCACTAAAATTTTAAATTTAATGGGCCAGAAGGGCCAACTCAAACAAAAGTCTATCTAATTTGTGACCAACTTTCAAAAATTATTTATCTTTGATCCAAATGTACTTTATGGACCAAACTGTAATATTTTCTGGATATTTTACTCACGTGTAACAAGTCATTGTTACATTGAATTGTGCTACTGACTTCTATCTGATTCGTTTTCATTTAGCTCAAGGTTTCTTAAGTGACTCTGATTTTGTGCCCCCTCCCCCAAGGGACAGTTTGGTTGTCACTACAGGGGACAGGGAGTGTTACTGGCATCTAGTGGGTAGAAACCAGAATGCTGCTAAACATCCTCCAAAGTGAAGACAGCCCCACATGACTATCCCATCTGAGACATCAAGCCTGATGAGGCAGAGAAACTCTGACCAGTTGTGGCTGTGACCTCACATCTATTCCCTCCCTGTCCAAATGTTTTGTTTCAGTGTTTTTTGCCTTGTCATTTAGTCTTCTGTTTTTTTTTTTTTTTTTTTTCTGGTTCTTTTTTTTTTTTTTTTTTTTTTTTTTTTTTTTTTTTTTTTTTTTTTTTCTGGTCCTCCATTGTCATCATTATCTTTGGGCTTAGGAGATAAAGTACACAGCTCATTGTTGGCCTGGGTCTTATTTCACAAAGTCAAGGCAACAAGTCTATTACTGTGACAGCGTCATCTTTGACAATCATGCCAAAATCTTTGTCTTTCCTTCCACTTGGATCTATTCCAATTTTGTTTTCTTTTAGCAAACTGATCCTTGGCTGTTGTTTTCCTTTTCTTGATCCTACTTTTATGATTTGGATTTGGCATTGCTCTTTGGTTTTGTCTGCTGGTACTTTTAGGGACTTGGCATTAGGGAGCTAGATATCCCATCCCCCTTTGAAGGAATTCATTAACCAACTCTGATCCTCACAACCCACAACTAACTCACTTGGCCAATTATTACCCCAGAGTCACTTATGTCTCCAATAGTAAGTGGTTTCAATCACTTAGTGATAATGGCAGAGGGGTCTCCATTTTCACATACCTGACGCTCACAAATATATGTTCATTGGAGATTGGAGGCAGCATGGCCCTGATATCTTGAGGGTAACTACTCACTCAACACATGATTATTTTACTCAAATAAACATTAGTTAAGAGCAAATGATGCCTTTATTCAGATTCATTTTCCTTTTGACTGATAAATTCTATGGTGCCTTAGGTTTATGGCTTAATTTCAAATTAATGATTTAAACTAGACAACAGGAATGCATAGAATAAATTCAACCCCATTTCAACAACAGGTGGCTCTATACCTGTTAGAGTGACACCTAGTAGCATTTAAATGATGATGTTGTCTAGAAACTTCCGCACTAGTTCTGATGGCATTAGTTTCTCATTACAAGTAAGTTGGCAAACTTATTTATGAGTTTGTTAACTGACAGTTAAAAATTTGCAGGATAAAGAGTAGGTGATTACTATAGACTACAATCAACCTATATACATATTGCAATTGTAAGGGCTTGTGCAATTTCTAGAAGGTAAATTTAAGTGTTACATACACATGGCTATAATCCAAAGCACATTTGCTTCTTCCAGTGTGCAGCATAACATGCCAGCTGCACCATACTTGCTTTTTAATTTTATTATAACTATAACACACAGTGAACTGCACAAAGATCAATGTGTTTTTACTTTATTTATTTTGTTTTCTTTTTTATTGAGATAGAGTCTCACTCTATTGCCCAGGCTGGAGTGCAGTGGCGCAATCTTCGCTCACTGCAACTTCTGCCTCCTGAGTTCAAGTGATTCTTCTGCCTCAGCCTGCTGAGGAGCTGGGATTACAGGTGCCCACCACCATGCCCAGCTAATATTTGTGTGTGTGTGTGTGTTTTGTATTTTTAGTAGAGACAGAGTTTCATCATGTTGGCCAGGCTGTTCTCAAACTTCTGGCCTTAGGCGATCCACCTTCCTCAGTCTCTCAAAGTGCTGGGGTTACAGGTATGAGCCACCATGTCCGGCCACATTTTTACTTTATTGCATTTATTTCTTCACCTATAGCAAATATAACCATATAACCATCACTCAAAAAATATAAAAGATTACATGGATCCCCAAAGCCCCCCTCTTGCCTCCATCCAGGTATTACCCCACTCTAAAAGGAAAACACTTGTATCATCCTGATAATCATAGATTCATTTGCCTGCTCTTGAACTTATTATAAATGGAAATAAACAGTATTTTTACTCAATATATTGTTTATAAGAGTAATAATTTTTATTTTTTACTAGAGTTCATTCTTTTATATGTAATGGCATTAACATAAGTCATTTAATTAATCCATTGTAATTTGACTGACATTTGTATCATTTCTAGTTTTGGGTGTTTATGAATGATGCTCCTATGCATTCTTATGTAGTCTTTTGGTGCAGATAACCACCTAATTTGTTGAGTAGGTACTGAGGAGTACAATAGCAGGTTATTGGATATGAAAATGTTCAGCATTAGTAAGTACTGCCAAATAGTTACCCAGAGTGATTGTACCAATTTATACACTCAGGAGCATAAACGCAATTATATATTCCCAGTACCAATAGGCATTGTCCTCCCTCTTCTTCAAATTTTAGGTATTTAGGTAGATATGTGGTACTCTTTCAGTTGGGATTTAATTTTCATTTTACTAATGACTAGTGATGTTAGTGATGTTGAGAACAATTTTCACATGCTTATTAGCCTTGGCTTAGCTCCTTTTAATAATTGTTCATTAAAACGTTGAATTGTTCATTTAAAATTTTGCATTTTTAATTGACTTCTAGATATTATTTGTCTATTCAGAATGAGTCCTTTGTTAAATATATGTCTTACAAATACACTTTTCCTTGTTGATTTGCCTTCTTAATTTATATATTGTGACTTTTGATAAACCAAATTGGATTTCAAAGAAGTCCAGTTTACGATCTTTTCTTTTCATGTGTCTTCCAATTGTGCTCTCTTATAAAAAGTATTCCACTTACCCCAAAATCTATATTCTTCTCTATTATTATCTAGATACTTTATTGTTTTCCTTTCACATTGAGATATAGAATCTATCTGAAACTTAGTTTTATGTGGAAAGTAAGATACAAGGTTTTTTTTTTTTTTTTTTCACATGAATATACAATTGAGGCAGCTCCTATTAGTGAAAAGAAAATATTTTTCTCCATCACAATTCAGTTGTTTCTTTGTCGTAAATTGGTTATTGTTAACATGTTAGCCTGTTTCTGGACTCTCCATTCTGTTTCATTGTTCCATTTATCAGCTCTTATAACAATACTGCATTAATTATGAAAGTTTTATAAAACTGTTAGTATCTGGTAATATATCCAGTTCGGTCTTTATATCTTTATGTTCAAGAATAATTGTATTCTTGACCTCTTTCATTTTCATACGAAATTTAAAATAAGCTTGTCAATTTTCGCAAAATGTCTGCTGGGATTTTGTTTGGAATTATGTTCCATTTGTAGGTCAACAACAGGTGTTTGATATACTATTTTTAGTGATATAGTACTATTCAAATTATATTTTCTATTCTTGGAGCTGACACATAGAAATTATTCTATGTTATTGACCTTGTATTCACCAAACTTGTTAAATTTAATTATTGCCCCTAATAACTTGTCTAATAATATTTTTGATTTTTATGTACACATTCATGTCAGTGAATAATAAAAATATATTTTATTTCCTATCTTTATGTCTTTTATATCTGATTATTACTGTATAGATGTGACTAAGCTCCAGTTTGATTTTGATGAGAACATTTTCTATTCCATCTTTCACAATTTCTTTACTAGATATGTAGATGTAAAATGGAGAATGAGCTGTCCTTTAACAAAACCACATAGGTGAAAAGACAAATGGTAAACTCAGGATCCTATTTAAAGTAATTTTTTTTTTTCTTAGATGGAGTCTCACTCTGTTGACAGGCTGGAGTGCAGTGGCATGATCTCGGGTCACTGCAACCTCCACCTCCTGGGTTCAAGTGATTCTCCTGCCTCACCCTCCTGAGTAGCTGGGACTACAGGTGTATGCCACCATGCCCAGCTGATTTTTGTATTTTTAGCAGAGACAAGATTTCCCCATGTTGGCCAGGATGGTCTCAATCTCTTGACCTTATGATCCTCCCCCTTGGCCTTCCAAAGTGCTGGGATTATAGGTGTGAGCCACTGGGCCCAACCTAAAGTAATTTTTAATTATACCTGTTTGGTAGAGTCATAACTCTAGACCCATAAATCATAATTGTATAAGTCTGCAATAGAAATCTAAAATGTAGCTAATGGAAGAAAGTACACTTTCAGCATATTAATATGCCAAAACAGTATATTAATATGGCAAAACACATCAATGGAGCATTTGCTTTGGTCATTTTTTGAGGATTACTTAATAACATATAAACATGTTTTTGATAGAATGATAGATACAAAACAATATGTGTGTGTATGAATGTCTATATCCTATATGATCTGATTAATAATTTACTAATTATGATAAGCAAAACAAGTGTAGAGCTGTAAATAAGAATACTCAATTTTACTATGGTTATTTTAAGATTGGGCATTTAGAGGTGGTTTTCAATTTACACTTTTTTTATTGTACTGTGTTTTCTAAATGTTTAGCTAGTTTTAATAGTGTAGATCTAATGGATTTGTCTTTGATGAATGTAGCTTGTCATATCGTCTGCAGATACTCTTATTTTGCATCACATTCTACTTTATCTGTTTGTTTGTTTTACAACTTACTGTGTTAGCAGGCATTGGCATCTAAGTCTACTTTATGATTTTAACTAAAATGACTGTAGTGATTTATTATTAAATATGGAGTCTGGTATTGGTTTAAGATATGAATTTCCACAAAATCTGGATTAGAGATTTTGATCTCATTTCTGCTACTTCCTGTTTCCAACAAAGATTGTCAATTTAAATTATATTTTAGTCAGATCCCATACAATATTAAAAATTAGGTTTATTTTTTATTTCATAAACGCTATAACCATGTCATTGAAACAAAAACTTCAGTTAATTAAAGCTTAAAAAAAGAAGAAAACATTAAAACTAACACTCATAATCTCCCCGGAGATAACCAGTAACTCTAAGATGTTTTTCCTCTAAATAAAATCAATGTATCCACATGTGTATTTGGTTACACAAAATAATTTTTCACTAAACATTTGTAAACAACTTTTCATGTCAATATTTATCTGTGTTGACTCTTTAAATGGCTATTTCTTTGTATAGTTGTGCCATGAAAATTAACAAATCTGAAAAAGCAGTGTAATAAGATTTTGTAATTCTAGACAGAGGATAAGAAAAATAAAATTCCTCCCTCTCTCCCTGTAGAGTAGATGAGTGTGATTTCCTGGCCATTGTTTAATCAAGCTATGTTGAACAGGGTCAATGCAAAGTTTGAGGGTGCCTGGCATGGTGGACTTTGCCTCTCTATTTTTTTTTTCCTGACAGTTTCTATTGGGGCTTGACATCCTAGTTCAAACTTCCGCAATGTTGGCTTTTGGAGTTGATGACAGTGCTTGATTGGGGCCCACAATTAGGTATGTAGGTGTGAACATACATTTTTCTGAAGATGCAGTTTATGCATAATAAATGTATAAGCATGTATTTTTACAGAGAGAGACATATATGAACATATAGACATTAAGTATTTGTTAGAGGAAAAATATTTCTGATATCTAGTAAAACATAGACTAATGCTTTTGGACTAATTGAATGAATATTTCTATGTGAACTTTGAAAACAGTGATTAAGGAACTGTTATATAGCCATCATTAAAATATTCAGTTAAGAAAAATTTGTTGTTTTTGAAGCTAAAGATGAGGCCAGATGCCACGGTTCACGCCTGCAATCCCAGCACTTTGGGAGACCGAGGTGGTCAGATCACCTGAGGTCAGGAGTTCGAGACCAGACTGGCCAACGTGGTAAAACCGCATTTCTATTAAAAATACAAAAATTAGCAAGGCATGGTGGTGCATGCCTGTAATCCCAGCTACTCGGGAGGTCGAGGCAGGAGAATCACTTGAACCCAGGATGTGGAGGTTGCAATGATCTCAGATCCCACCACTGAACT
>NW_016107316.1:4690074-4694871 GCF_001604975.1 Cebus imitator
AAAAAAAAAAAAAAAAAAAAAAAAGAAAGAAAGAAAGAAAAAAAAAGAGAAAGAAATACTAAGGATGAGTAGTTTAAAAATGTTTTTTAACTATTTATTTTTTCATTTATATTATCTATTTAATGCCTTATACATGTAGTCAGGCTAAAAATGGTAACTGACATTGTATTACTCTGTTCTCATGCTGCTAATAAAGACATACCTGAGACTCAGAGTAATTTATAAAGAAAAGAGGTTTAAATGATTCACAGTTTTCCATGGCTGGGAGGCCTCAGGGAACTCACAATTGTGGTGAAATGGAAGACAAACTCATCCTTCTTCACATGGAGGCAGGAGAGAGAATGAAAGCTGAGTGAAGGGGAAGCCCCTTACAAAACTATAAGTTCTTGTGAGAATTAGAACAGTACAGGGGTAACTAACCCCATGATTCAATTATCTCCAGCTGGTCCTGCTCTTGACATGTGAGAATTATTACAATTCAAGGTGACATTTTGTGTGCAGATACAGCCAAACCATATCAAATGTTGATGAGTGAAGGTGACATTGCCAGCAGTTATAGAGAACTTTAAAAAATGGCACTGACTCATTATAGGCATTGATATTATTTTCCCCTCCTACTTAAAGAAAGGACAGTTTCTTCTGTTTTTAAATCCAGAGTGGCCTAGTATTCTGGATCCTAAGGAATGCAGTCCTTCATGCTTTTCTATGAATTTCTCTAGGATATTCATAGAACATCTCACTTTCCTGTAGGGACCCATCTGGGGTATCACCTACACACATGCTATATTCTTATACCTCATGGTGGCGGCAGCAGTCATAGCAGCAGCAAATCTCTACTGAAAGCCAGATATGTTGGCTCTTACCAGAACATTATATTCCTTTCTTCAGAAGTGACTACCAGATTAGAGAAAAAGCCTTCTATATAATCTGATCAGTTAAAGCATTGTTTTCATACTTTGATTAGGACAATAAGTCCAATGGGTATTAGGAGTAGAATGAGTGAAATACTCTAGCATGGGATTTATGCTATAGGTCAGGCATATCATATCTCATTAACATTATACAATGCCCCTATTGGTAATTGAACTTACAACCATTTTTATGGATTCAAAGACAGAGGCCTGAAGATATTATGCATCTTACCAATGTTTAGACAGTTTTATACAGTAGTGTGAGGATTTTAAACCAAGTTTCTGAGACACCAAAGCCATGTTTTCTTTTTCTGATCTCCAAAAATTATAAGAGGCAATGATAGATTGTTTTAGAGGCTGCATTCACTGTGGGCATCAGTGATATTTTTCAAGTTCACTGATCATGTGGCTTCAGTGTGAAGGGGGCATATCAATTACATATAAGTGTGGTTTGCACAAGGGTCAAGGTTATTAATAGCCTCATCAATAAAGTGAATGAATTTAATTTCACCAAATCCAATATGACTCAGTTGGATTCAAGCTAAAATTACTTTTTGAGCAATTACATAGTCAATCATCTGCTGGGACCCTGTGCTGAGGACATAAAGAAGTACAGGTCTGAATTTTGCCCTTCAGAATCTCATAGTCTAGCTGGTGATAAAATTAACAATCATGGAACAATCCACACACAGTTTCATGTTATATATCCACGGCTGTCATGAGCAGATGTATAGAATTTCAATCAGACATGTCAGGCACTGGTCGTACGGTCTGAAACCTTCTGCTGTGATATCGGGTGAATTCTCCCATGTGTACAATAGGGATTAAAACATTTTTCAAGAGATTATTTTGAAGATAAAAATCGATGCTACTTTAGAAGTTCATTTTGATAGCATTTGAATCCTGAAGTTTGGGCTCTGTTGGAGACTTTAATTAAATGTGAGGGTCTTCTCCAGATAACTGATTTTTTAAACTTTTATTTTAGAATCAGGATGTAATGTGCAGGTTTGTTACAAAGATATGGTGTGTGATGTTGAGGTTTGAAGTATGGGTGATTGATTTAATCAATACATTTAGTTAAAGGCTAAGACATCTTGAGAGAATAAAAGGAACCAAGGCCTTAATTTGTGAGGTTGAAAAGCAGAAAGTGAGCATGCTGCACTGAATTTGTCTCATGCAACTCAAAAGTCCTTGTAAAGGAACAATCCTACCTGCAAAGTGTGTAGATGATTAGGGAAATACATTGTGATCCAGCTGTCTTGGTGACTCAAACTGTAAGAACTGCGCAACTTGGCGCTGATTTTCTAGGGCACTTCTGACTGTGTGTATCATGGGAAAAGAAAATGCTTTCTCCCTCATTTTGAGGAGCCTTAATGACTTGGATTATTTAGGGCTTGTGTACTCCCCCTGCCAGCAGGAACAGGTGGCTGAGGAACTCCAGTGGCAGAAGTGGCAGGAAGAGAAACTCAGAACTAGATACTCATGGTGAGCCAGATTTGTACATATTTTTACTGTGTCATTATTATTGGTACTATTTCCACTGGGCTTCAGACTCCACCATTAGCTGAGGTTGCAGCAGCCTCACACTGGCTATGCGGCAACACCACAGTCCATATGGGCTGTGTCGCCTGGATGCCAGCTCTCCAGGCCAGAGAATCCAGAAAGCAGGTGACACTCTTGGGGTCACAGATTGGCCTCCTTGAGACCCGTGAAAATATTGGGGTAAAGATCCCTGTGAAAAATTTGGGAATTTGGCTAGAAAATAGGTAGTGTCTTAGAAAAAAAATTACAATTTCTAATGGCATTAGGAGCAGAATGGAAGAGAAACAAGTTGAAACGTGAAATACTAGTTTGAGGGTTTATGCTATAGGTCAGGTATTAAAATTGCACAGTGACTCTATAGGTTAGAGATATTATAACCATTTTTATAGATTCAAAGACAGAGTAACATTTCTATACTTTTCACAGGGTTTCTTAATTCAGTATTTTCAGGGGTCTCAGGAAGATCAACTATGACTGTGGGAAGGATGTCATCTGCTTGCTTTAGAGCTTTATTTGCACTCAGAGGCTGAAACCTGAGATACACCTGGAGACTTAGTAAAGTCAAGACTTAATAATGTTAGGAATTACTGTTATTTTGAACCTAGGTGGAATACAATCCCTGAGAGGATTTACTTGGGTAGCAAAAATGATACTGAGCAGTCATAATATTTTATCTGTCAGAAGAGAGTTTGGTGAATACCAGATTTTTTCTTAGCTTATTGATTGTTTGTGGAAGACACTGTAGTCAGAAATGAACAGTTCTGCATATTTACATATGAAGGCCACCTGCCACAGGCGGTCGATCATCCTGGCATGGCTGGAGACCTCTGTCAGCAGAAACAGGTGACTTAAAAGTTCAATTAAACCACATAATTTAAGGTGGCTTGAAATCTGACCCCTGAGAAACCCCACCAGAGGGTGCTTGAAATGTATCAGAACAGGTGTTCTCACGTGTTGGTGATCATGCTGAGGGTCACAACCCAGGACTTGTAGGAAGTGGGGGACGACTAACCTTTATTGTTTGTTTACTATCTGAGTACACCAGGGTCTGGGTAAAGCACCTTCCATGTACTATATTCGATCTGATTCTCTCTCTTTAAGCCAGCTAGACTCACTCACTCGTGCACCAGGCTCTTACCAGCAGATAAAGAGGAGACATATGGTGAGAAACGGTTCTCTCCCAACATTCTGTTTTCCCTCTCTTTCTCTATTTCTTTTTTCCTTCTCTCCTCTCCTTCTCTCCCTGTCTCTGCTCTCTGCTTTTATCTTGTACCCTCTGTCTGTCTCCTTCCCCTAATCTACCTCCTCTGTTTGTATCTCTGTTTAGTGCTTTACTCCTGGTTTTGATGTTCCCTTCTCTTCCGTGTCTCGTATTATTTAGTCATTTGGTCTTATCCTTGTGATACTAGGATTCGCCCAAATCCAGAGTGTTCTCTTCTTGCTCTCTCATCTCAGAGATGCTCCAAGACAATAATATGTCCTGAGGTTGATTCTGGGGTCCAAGCCATGACTTGAGTTGAGGGCTCATACGGACTTATGGGGTTAAAATCCATGCCACCAAGTGCAATGCCAAAACTTCCCAGGAAGGTACAGTTGATTGGCTATTTCAGGATTGCTGCTGTTGGGGTTGGTGTGAGGGCTGGATAGTTTTCTTTCCTCATAAATGAAAATGAATTATTTGTGGGAGCATTGGGTGCGGCTTTAGCAGTCAGAATATCCCACATGCCATTCCCATTCCACCTTGGAAATCCACTTAAGAGAACCCAAGCACAGACTGGATGCTCTGGTTCCCAGGACACTGTGTGAATTGTGTCACTGCCCTCATATTACAGAAGAGCCTGATTCTCGATGGGGGGTGGGGGGTTAGTGGTAGAATTGCTGGTGACCACCTTGGACTGATAGTTTTGTGCCTGTTACTATAACCCTGTGAGCCTTCCTGCTTCTGGCCTTTGAGATGTTACAGAATGAGAAACAGCCTAATAAAGTTCCAGGCTCATTATGATGATTTTCAGTGTCTTAACTGGAAATAGGCCTTACTAATAAAGGTGTCCTCAAAAATAATATTAGTTAATTACTATTTAATTTACAAAATAGATTTTTCTCCTACACCTACCAAGTACCAAGTATGAGGTTTAGGCTGTGTGGTATTCTTAAGAATTGTACATTGTCATGGAAGAAAACAAGTAGTAGGGCCGGGCGCGGTGGCTCAAGCCTGTAATCCCAGTACTTTGGGAGGCCGAGGCGGGTGGATCACAAGGTCAAGAGATCGAGACCATCCTGGTCAACATGGTGAAACCCCGTCTCTACTAAAACTACAAAAAAATTAGCTGGGCATGGTGGCGCA
>NW_016107316.1:4694951-4705821 GCF_001604975.1 Cebus imitator
AAAAAAAAAAAAAAAAAAAAAAAAGAAAACAAGTAGTAAATAATTAATTATGAAAATTAATAACCAAAGATGAGGATAAAGAGTGCTTGGTGCTTTGAAGAATACCCCAGAGCGCTATGGTAGGGACTTCCAAGGCGGTGATACTTTACTAGGGGAGAATAGGTTAGTTCTTTCTTAAAATGTGAAAATGAAGCCAAACCTGGGGACAATGATTCAGCTCAAATCATGCTAACCCAAGATATTCACCCTCCCCATGCTGTACATGCCCCACAGAGCACAAGTGATCATAGTGTAGGACCCAACTCCTTGACGTAAGCTGATATAGGTCTGGCCAACCTCGTTTGGTAAACGAGTCTCAATGTCCTAATTCTCAAATGGGGACTGTAAATGGCTCTGTTACCTGTCTCACAATTGTTGTAGTGAGCAAATATGATAATGTTTATCAAATCCATTGACATATTTAATAAAGTATGCCAGCGTTGACTATTACTGGGGATAGGAAGAATATATTTGAGTATTGACTGTGTGTAAAGGATCTATATCCTATAAGGATTCATACAGGTTCATGTTCATGTTCGGTAATCCTAGACCCATCGTGCAGGTCTCCTAGTATTTCTCTTTGAAAGATAAGCCAGGTGGTGCACGGTGGCTCATTCCTGTAATCCCAGCATTTTGGGAGGCCAAGGAGGGCAAATCACGATGTCAGGAGATCGAGACCATCCTGGCTAACACAGTGAAACACTGTCTCTACTAAAAATACAAAAGATTAACTGAGCATGGTGGCACACACCTGTAGTCCCAGCTACTCGAGAGGCTGAGGGAGGAGAATTGCTGAAACCTGGGAGGCAGAGGTTGCAGTGAGCCGAGATCGCACCACTGTACTCCAGCCTGGGTAACATGAGTGAAACTCCGTCTCAAAAAAAAGAAAAAATAAAGAAAATAAAGAAAGATAAGCCAAATTCTCACACCAGGAAGAAGTAGAAAAGTTGGAAATCTGACTCGAATGTTGTCTTAATTTTTGTTTTATTGGAATACCCACTAATTCACAAATTACATGAAATCTATCAGAAACAGCAGCTTCTAGAGTATAACCCTACATTTTCCTCATTTTTAATGTCTGGGACACTTGCAGAATAACAGTTGCAGGTTGCGTTCCTCAGCATTCTGGGAACAGGATGCTGTTGAGCTCTAAAGCTGAGGTAAGCCTCCAGCATCTGTAAATAACAGTTCCGGAAAGATTTTTATTGACATTTTTGTTTTGCTCTCCATATGTTTTGTATCTTTTAGCTAGAATTATGAAAAATTTCAAGTTCTGTGAATATGATTAGACACAGTTAAGCACTCATACTTATACCAGAAATGAAGAGTATGGTACGATCTCACCCCCAGCATTTTTTCATTCATGTTGGTAACAACCCCAAATTCTATGGTTCAGAAGTACTTGTTCTCTTTCTGTCTGGCGGTGATGTTTCCCCTGCTCTAGCTGCATGTGGTCTGGTCTGCAACAGGGCATAGGTGTTGATTTCAGGGATTTACCCGGTTCTGGTTTTGCTGCAGCATTTGCTGTCAGCATTGTCCCTAAGCCCTGGGAGTATAGGCGGATGTTTGCATAAGCCTTGCTCTTCATCCTCCTTTCAGAGTCTGTGTTGAACTATAGCTCTGTCTCTGGCATTTTCTCTGCAGTATCAGATTTTCTGTGATCTGGAGCAGGAGGAGGGGCATTTTAACCATTCCTTTTGGAAAGATGCATCACCTTTGAGTGAGTGTTTAGCATTTGAACATGTGGACCCCAGGATACTTCCTGTGTTGCATCATTAAACATCAACTGAACAGGAGCAGCTCTAGAGTAGTTTGGGGGAATTATTGTTTATCACTTCATGTCTGGTGTCATCTGGGCTGCATTAGTAGCGTTGGAACACCCCCAAACAATGACTCCATCCTGTTGGTCTCTGGCTATCTTGAGGCCGGATGTGACTGCATTATCTGTCTTATGTGGTGCAGATGCAAACAAGGCAACTGTGATCTGTAAAATTTCAGATGATGGACATTTGCCCTGCTTGGTTGCATGAGTTACAAATGAAGAATAAATTAGAGTAAGAGCTCCATAGCTACACGCCGAATGTAAATAGGGTGACCACAACCTTGGGTGTGAAGGTTGGGCTTTGCTCCTACAGATCACGGCCAAGGGCCAAGGATGCTAAAGGGACAGGGGGGCCTTCAGTATGCTTGGGAGATATCTGAGTCAGAAAAAGCACGTCTCCCTCAACCTCATAGCTCAAGTCAGAATAAATGGCTGTTCTACTTGCCCTCTATCCACACTAGCAAAAACCACAAAACCAGTCAAAACTCCGTGAAACTCTTTGGTGTCTGCTCAATGGTCGAGCACTTTTCTTCACACCTCACTAATCTCAAACTTACTGTTTTCCCCTGCATGCAAAAATTAGCTACTACCAGCAGGAAATATGATGAGCCATTACAGGGATCACGCAGCTTTGTCTCACAGTGAAAAGCCAGTTTACTTTCAGCTTTTTTTGTTCTTGTCAGAAAGGGCTCTGGTTCATTTGCTGCTCAAATATAGACCTTTGAACTGCTATAAGATCCTTGCATACAGACAAGGGGCTGAATTGATTCAAATATCATTATTTTCATCCAATATAAATAATAAGTCCTGCTAATTAGAACATTCTCCTTCCAGACCCAGCACACACTCATTTCACCAGAAAAGGCAAACATCTGAAAGATTTTTAAATGACTTTATCCTTTGAATCTCTAGCCACAGAGAGGAAATGGAAAATAAATATATCATGCTTCCTGCTTCAGAGTATGGTTAGATTGTCTAGAGCTGCATTTAATTAGATTGTCAGCTATACCTCTGTATCACTCAGAGTCTGCAAGCACATTTCCAAAGAGATATATGCTATATATTTTTTCCAATTTTAGAATTCAGCTCTTCCTTTTTTTCCTTTCATCTTGATTAGAAAGGCAATATGAATTAGGAAGAAAAGCATTAATTTTGAAATTGTCAAACTTTGGTTCAAATCTCAACTCCCAAACTTACCATGGGAAGATGAAATTATATCTTCTTATCTTCTATACAGTTTCCTCTACTTTAATGTTTGTATTACTATATATTACTATAAATATAGCCTTAGTATTAATGTATGTGAATACACACACACACACACACACGCGTGCGCACACACACACGTATACTTTCTTAAGTGTTCTGAAAACTATCAAATGAGATAAAATATTGAAGTATCAACTACAAGTAACTGATAGTAAATGTTTCCTGGTTTCACTTTCCTCTTCTTCCTCCCAGTGGAGATGTCATCTGAAGCTGGATATCAATTTTGTTTTGAAATGCCTGTATTTGGCTATTTTAAAAAAATTCGGCCCTCCACATCCCTTCTCACTTCTCAGTCTTTACTCTGTGCAGTTCTGAAGATTATCCAGTCTTCCAGCTTTGAGGCACTCCCCATCCTTTGCACACTGTGTACCCCAACCAAACCAGCCTTTCTAAAGCAGCACATTTTACACTTATCTCTAGCTTCAAATTGGTTATGGCTGAATCGCCTACAAAGGCAGTTTTGAGGGTTGCCATTCATTTACATTTGCATTCATTGATCCAAAAGAACTGGACATGAGCGTCATCTTAAGACCACACATTTAATGGGGAAACAGAAAGAAAGCAATTGCAAATAATGTGATGAATACTAGACTAACGAGGCTGTAGTTTCCTTTCAACTGTATATCCTCAGCTTCAGAAATTTGGGTTTGCTTTACTTGACTTCTGTATATTTTTTCTCAATGGTAAGAACTTTAGATTGATATTTGAGGATGACGCTGAGTTGATGAAAAGCAGCTAGATATGGCACTTAGTATACTTTCCAAGCATCTGTTGTGTTGGTATAATGTGAACAGATACCCAAAGATAGATGCTTAACCTCTTTTATATCTGAATTCTCAGGTGGCACTAAACATGGTCTGCTTTTTCCGGTAAATGGATGAGTGATGAATACAATGAGCACTAGCTTTAGAGACAGACATTGAAGTAAACCTCATCTTTGTCAAGTACCAATTGTAAAAACTGTAAATGAGACTTCACATCTCTCTCTCTCTCTTTTTTTTTTTTTTTTTTTTTTTTTTTGAGACAGAGTCTTGCTCTGTCACCAGGCACCAGACTGGAGTGCAGTGGCACAATCTCGGCTCACTGCAACCTCTGCCTCCCGGGTTCAAGCAATTCTTCTGCCTCAGCCTCCCAGTAGCTGAGATTATAGACATGCTCCACCATGCCCAGCTAATTTTTGTATTTTTTTAGTAGAGACGAGGTTTCACCATGTTGGCCAGGATGGTTTTGATCTCTTGACCTCGTGATCTACCCGCGTCGGCCTCCCAAAGTGCTGGGATTACAGGCATGAGCCACCAAACCCAGACCCACGTCTCTCTTTAAAATCAGTTTTCTTAGGTGTAAAGTGAACCTGATAAAAACTACATCAAGGATTGTTGTATTAATTAAAATAACTTAGGTGTATAACTTGGAGCTTAGTATACAAAAGGTGCTCAAAATTTGTCAGTTCACATCTTCCTCTCCTTTCCTTATGAAAATCTACTGAGATAACACAGGCAAGGCGGTTCTTACAATGCCTACATTCTCTGCGCACTGTGGTAGGCTAAGCTGCTACTGTAGAGCCGTCCTTCTGTGTAGAAGCAGTGAAGGTAAATCAATACTTATCAAGGATCCCAAAACTCATGTCTCTGAAAGCCTTTGATACCTAAGACCTCGCTACTTAGTAACCCTGAATTGGCAGGCACATAAGTATAATTTGTCATTTAAATAGCATATAGCCCTTTGATAATGTATAAAAACTGCTTAAAAATCCATGAGTGCTGCCTTTGCTTTCTACACGAACTCTTCACTTTCCTTTGACTTCTTCTTTTAGAATATTAGATGAGGGTATTTCTTGAACCAGGTACATAGATCTTTTTGCACATTTGTTCTGATTTTACTGAAAAGGAACTTTGCCTCAGGCTTTCCAGAAAGTTGAAATTCTCAAGAACTTTAAATTCCTTTCTGCATAGACAAAAGGAAGTGACTTGTTTCCCACGCTATGAAATTGTGCTATATATTTATGGATTTTTGACAAGTACTTTCAAGTTACAGGGCATTACACACACACACACACATACACACACACACACAGAGACACACACACACACACAAACACATCTCTATCTCTAACATCTCTAGCTCTATCTCTACTAGAGGTCCATGAGAGCATAACAGACTGAATATTTGGGCCACTGGAGAAAGTAATTTACCCTTTCCACAATATCTGCAATAGTAGCAAGGCACTTAGAAATTCTTTACTGAATGTCTTTCCTGCAATTAAAAGCATATGTTTAAACTATAGACCAGGAAATGCATATTTTTATACCTTGTATTTTTCTTCATGGTTCCTCCCTGGGAAATTCAAATATTAAAGCCGTAAATTCTCAAATAGAGACAGAATGCTAGCTGTGGCTGGAAGCAAATGGATGACCACATGGCTGGAATCTGGGCTTGTCTGATGCCTGGGCCCTCACATTGTTCAGTCTGGTCTGTTTGATGTATGATTGAAAGAAAAATTGGGCAAAACCAGTAGCGGAAAATTGAATTTGTGGACTGTACCCACCCCAGTGTCCTTTATGAGTGTCTTAGAGAAAAGATACATTTAAAATTTAGCATTTTTTCCCTCAGATTTTTTAAATTGACATATGATATTATATGTATTTATCATGAACAACATGGTGTCCCGCGGAATACATGCATTGTGGAATGGTTAAACCTAGCTAATTAACATTTGCATTACCTCCCAGGGCCATCACTTTGTGGTGAGACTAACATTCACTCTCTTAGCATTTTCAGGAATACAATATAGTCACAAGTTCTAGTCACCATGCTATACAACAGATTTCTTGAATTTTGTTCCCCTATCTGACTATAATTGAGTGTCCTTTGAGCAAGGTCTCCCCAGCCCCTTCAATATATTTGGTCTTTTATGTATTCACTGTTCACAAGTTCTGAGTTCCTTCTATGTGGCAGGCACTACTGAGCTGCAGGGCTATAATAATGATACAATGAAGGAAAGAAAGATTTCCCTAAAGAATCTGAGGAGTGGCTGAAAGGCATGTCTCCTGCTTTCACTCATTCTGTCTTTAGTCACGACAGGGATTCAGCTATGAGTTGAAAGCTGGAAGAGGACATAGAATAAAAAAAGAGCCTCCTTACCCCACCCCCTCAAAAGCACAGATTACTAAAAGAGCTAAGGTGTAAATATAATAATTCATTCAATATGGAAAGGAATAAAGGCTCCAAGAGACTTTTGCCTGAGAGGAAATGTGAACTTGGAGCAGAGAGGGAGATCACCCCTATCATTTGGAGACTTGGAAGCCTCTGCCTACCCTCTGCTCATTGCTGAGCCAACCCCATAAGGCTGAAACCTCATGGCTCCACTGGGTGGGGTCTGGGGCTGTGTGTGCCATGATTCTGTGTCTAAGTATCATGGTGAGCTCCAAATACCTGCCTAACCTGTGAGTCAGAACCTTTCCCCTCACAGTCTAACAAACTGCAGGTCTGCTTGGTACAAATCCACACTGGGATTAGAGTCTGATCCTGAACTCTAGTCTGTTTGACTGGAGCCAAAAAACTCTGATCCTTTTGCCCCATTACCTACTCCTAAAGAGCCTGTATTGGACAGATTTTGTTTTTATTTTCCAGAACTCATAACCCCACTTACTTGAGGAAACTCTTTTCTCCCTTCAAAAATCACAGGATTCTGAATAATGAGCCATATTCCTCTAAAATAAAAAAAATGGGCTTAACATTAACCCAGAATTAGGCTTGCCACCAACTTGGGCCAAGTGAATTTATAGGCAGCATTTTTTCAATTTGCTTATAGAAGAGAAGGAAACTTGATTCCAGAATCAGAGAATAAGAGAATGTTCACAGACATATTTTCTGACACATGAATAAAGTCTTTTTTAGTGCAGTAGAAAAGAGTAATCAAGGAAAAACAAATAAAAGAGAGAAATAGAGAAGGCCCAATTGATCCAGTCGTACCCCAAATTTTCACCAATTCTTGTTTGTTTATCTGCTGTAAGCCTTCCTTTTTATTTATTGTTTATGCCTATCAGAGCTCATTCTTTATTACTTGAATCTGAAATATCTATGACTAGTGTAGTGATGAACTGGGTTCCCCAAATATTAATACTGAATTTCTGTTGTTGATAGACTTTGGATGGACCACACTACTGGCTTGCTAACTTTAGATATTGCTCATTTTTATAAAACTCTTCTGCTTATACCTAATTGGATGGAACATAATCACATGACAAAATCTAACTGCAAAGGAGCCTGGGAAACATAGTCTTTATTACATACTTGGCTAATCATGGGGGGTCTCTTATCTAGAAATAGAGGGAGAACACATTGAAGTGAATGACTATAGATTTGACACTCTCAAAGACTGATTAGCAAATTTCCATCTATTTCCCCTCAAAAAACTACTAACAATTTTAAAAACATCATAAAAACATTAAAGAGAGATCAGATAAAATGCCAGATTACAAACAAAACAAAGTATATTGCATCAGACCCATGTTAGGATGATTTCATTATGCAAGGTTCATTGAACATTCAAAGATCAATTAACTCAGCACATTGACATATTAAGAGAAAATTATCATGATGATCTCAATCAACGTAGAAAAAGAATTTGACAAAGTTCAGTAGTAACTAACAGAAAAATAAACTCTTGGCAAAATGAGAGTAAAAAGGAGGGAATGACTCTAACTTGATCAATCGTGGCAAAAAAAGGTCTTGCCATCAACATACTTTATAGTAAAGAGTTGAGAGTTTGTAATTTGAATGCAGAAACCACAGAATTATTGCACCATACATACTCTGTTCTGCTTTGTACTGAAGGTCAATGGTCCTTGCAGTAAAACAAGGAAAAGAAAAAGGACAATGACAATAAATGTGTAGAATTATAAAGAATTAAGTAAAAGTATCTTTATCCTCAGATGATATAATTGCATGTAGAAAAAATTAAAATATTCTGCAGACAAGTTAGGCATTAGTAGGAGTTTAGCAAGGTTGCTGATGCAAAATTAATATCTAGGCAATTAATGTCAAAATCAACATACAGTTTGGAGAATAAAGTTTAAAACATTACTATTTACACTGTCAAAGTACATAAGATATCAGAAGTTAGACAAAAATGTGCAAAGAATACTCACAATTTGTGACTTGACTTTTCACTCTCTTAATGGGATTTTTCAGTAAACTGAATTATTTATCAAAAGGAGTTAATTCTATTTTCTTTTTTGTATGGTAAGTGCATTTTTAATTTTGTTTATGAATGCCTTCCTCAATCATAATCATGGAAACAGCTTCTAGTCTCAGAAAAAATAGAAACTAATTTGATCCTTTTTGATTGAACCACAAAATAATTATTTTATTTTAGTTATTTAAAAATTTTAGTAGCAAAGTTAATATCTCATTCATATATTCTGATACAGTTTGTCTGTGACCCCACCCAATCTCATTTTGAATTCCCATATGTTATGGGAAGGACCCAGTGGGAGGTAACTGAATCATGGAGCAGGTCTTTCTTGTGCTGTTCTTGTGATAATGAATACTTCTCATGAGATCTGATGGTTTTAAAAAAAGAAGCTTCCCTGCACAAGCTCTCTTCTCTTGTCTGCTGCCATGTGAGACATGCCTTCACCTTCCACCATGATTTCGAGGACTCCTCAGCCGTGTGGAACCGTAAGTCCAATAAATCTTTTGCTTTTGTAAATTGCCCAGTCTTGGATATGTCTTAATCAGCAGTGCAAAAACAGACTAATGCCTATCCCTTCTACTATAAGTATTTAGCCATCATTTCATTTCTGAAAATTATTACATATCACTTGGAAACCTATAACAGCTTTTTTGCTGTTTGTTCTCACTCTATTTTCTCAATTCTCAAATTCATTCTTACAAAGCTACACAACAGCAATTTTCTATTACCAGTCTTCATTGTAGCTAATGAAGATGCAGAAATAAAAGAAATAAATATTGGAAGGTGCCCGCAAAAATTATCTTAAGTTTTTATGATATGATTGTAAACTGAAAAAGAACCCATAATTAAATAATGATATAAGAACATAAAAAAGAGTCTAGTAATATGTCTAGATATAAAATATTACATACATTAAAATCTAGATTTTTCGCCCAACCAATTATTAATTGGGAAAAAATAATGGAAAGGGAAAGAAACAGCAATCCTTATGGCTACAAATCTCAATGGAAACCTGTTTTGGATTCTCTCTGGGATAGGAGGGTTGACTTTACCCAATGTTTTGCTACACTCTGCACAACATCCTAAAAGTACCCCTTCCTATGTCAACGGTCATAGTATCTGTAATGCTCTAGCTTCTGCCCCTTAAGACACAAGAGAGCCCTCATCTGTTCCAAGGGGCTAACTAAAAACAGGTGTCACTGAAGACATTACTCTCCATTCCATCCTAAGATAAAGAATACTATTTTTCCATGACGTATTTCCCAGAACGTCCTTTACAGACAAGTTCACCCTCCAACATAGAAAATATTTTAGATTTTCATCTCCAGAACCGTTTTGCTCCTTGGAATCTCAAACCTTTTGATTCCTGAGGAGAATCTTGACTTTACATGTATACAGTATGAAATCCCATTTGATTTTTTTTTATTGGTGTGGGTTTTTCTTGATTTCTTCTAACCAAGGAATTAGCTTCTCAAAAATGGTATTGAAGTCTTTATAACTTTCAAGGTAGAAATGCTTGCAATGATTAAATATTGTTTCTTTGCTCCCTAGTTTCTACCCATCAAATTTTCAAAAACTCATAAATTGTCAATTTAGCCTAGGGAGTCTGCAGTTCTCGATCTCACTCTCCTACTGGTTTCTACCCTCCTCGAGTCTGAAGATCAGTTCAGCCACTTGTGTATGTGGGTGTTTCAATTTTTTTTTTTTTTTTTTTTTTTTTCACTTCAGGTTGAGTGGTATATGTGCAGGTTTGTTATATAGCTAAATTGTGTGTTGCAGGGGTTTGGTGCACAGATTATTTTGCCATCCAGGTAATAAGCACAGTATCTGAAAGGTAGTTTTTCCGTCCTCATTGTCCTCCAACTCTCCACCCTCAAGTCAGCTTTGGTGTCTGTTGTTTCCTGCTTTGTGTCCATATATACTCAATTTTTAGCTCCCACTTATAATTGAAAATGTGGTATTTTGTTTTCTGTTCCTGTGTTACTTTGCTTGGGATAATGGTCTCCAGCTCCATCCATGTTGCTGCAAAGGATGTTCTCTCATTTTTTTATGGTTGTCTAATATTCCATGGTGTATATGTACCACATTTTGTTTATTCAGTCTACTATTGATGGGCATTTAGATTGATTTCATATACCTTTGCTATTGTGAATAGTGATTTCAGTCATGTTGTATAAAGCCTTGTTATTGTCTTAGTTAAGTGGTGAGTGCACATGTGGCTTGAATATACCATGATTTAGGGAGAAATGATAAAACAAAAAAAATCAGCCTATTGAAGACATCATTCCTCTTTTGTATATGATGATACAGAGTTTAACAATAAAAGAAGCAGAGAGAGGGAGGTTGGTCAATAGAACTCATTTTGGACTTGCAGATTTTCCTTTTCCTTTTCCTAATGAGTCTTACAAAAATACAAATTTTCAATGTAAAAAATAAGTATGATCCCACTAATAATTATTTCATGGCACCGGAAGGTTATTTATATAAAAATATTTCTAAAACTTAAAGGCTATAAATCATTACTACTATTTTTTTTTTTTTTT
>NW_016107316.1:4712616-4715053 GCF_001604975.1 Cebus imitator
AGCCGCGCGGGGCAAAGCAGCCGCGCGGGGCAAAGCAGCGGCGCTGGCCGGCGCTGGCCGGCACAGCCGCGCTGGCCGAAACAGCCGCGCTGGTGACCGTGGAGCACCTCTGCCCGGGAATTTCCTAGTCTGTGGGCAATAAAAACACGGCGTCCACTCACCCTCTGCGCTTTCACTGGGAGCTGCAATCCTGAGCTGTTCCTAAACGGCCATCTTGGATCGGAATCTCCATTACTACTATTAATAGCACATGTTAGCACTTTCCATACTAGATATTAATTTTTAGAGTAACATGTTTGTTAGTATATACAGTCTCCAAATACAATGTAGTTAACATGTTTTAATTAAAGCAGTAGAAATATGTTAACAAACTAAGATGTATATGGGATATTTTAAATTTGGCTCTCTGTCATTCAATATAGTACTTCAAAATACAAACTGTCTCTAATAGCATATTGTCAATAGTAGTTATCGTATTGTTTTATTTTAAATGTATGTATAGTAAATTTTTTCAAAATGTATGACTTTGTTACACAGTTTAATGCATTTGGATAAGTGTACATAGGTCTATATTTAACACAAAATAATTCTACAGGACATTAGCATAACAACAATAAAAAAAATTTCCTTCATGTTGCCCTTTGCAGTAAACCACTGACCCTCTTCCCCAAACCTTGAAAACCACTGATTTGTTCTTGGTTCTTATACTTTTATCTTTTCCAGGATGCCCTACAAACAGCATGTAGCATTTTAAAACTGGTTTTTGCGCTTAAAAATCAGAGATTCATCTATGTTGTAAGTTTCAACAGGGTTTTTTTTTTTTAATTGCTGAGTAGTATTTTATTATATATGACTAAAATTGCTATAAAGACTTATGATACACTTTGCATTAATTTAGCATGTCGTGTTTAATATACTTGAGATTCATTTCTTTGTATACGTATGTTTAATTGTACCAGAACCTCTTGTTCAATGTCTACTCTTTTTCTATGGAATTGTTTTTGCACCTTTGTCAAATACCAGTTGCCTATGTTTGTATGCTCATATATCTGGCTTTTTCATTCAGTTTCATTGATCTATGTGTCACTATAGTTAAGTTTTTATTTTCTAAATATTTTATTTTTATTTTTTTTAATTTAATTTTTTATTTCAAATGGTTTTTGAGCAACGGGTGGCGTTTGGTTACAAGAATAAGTTCTTTAGTGGTGATTTCTGAGGTTTTGGTGCACCCACTACCAAGCAGTGTACACTGTATCCCATGTGTGGTCTTTTATTTCTCACCTCCCTTCCATCCTTTCCTCCGAGTCCCCGAAGTCTCTTGTATCATTCTTTTGCCTTCACATCCTTATAGCTTAGCTTCCACTTATGAGTGAGAACATATGATGTTTGTTTTTCCATTCCTGAGTTACTTCACTTAGAATAATAGTCTCCAATTCCATCCAAGTTGCTGCGAATGCCATTATTTTGTTCCTTTTGATTGCTGAGTAGTATTCCATGGTACATATACCACATTTTCTTTATCCACTGTGGATTGATGGGCATTTGGGCTGCCTCCATATTTTTGCAATTGCAAATTGTGTTGCTATAAACATGTGTGTGCAAGTATCTTCTTCATAGAATGACTTATTTTCCCGTGGGTAGATACCTAGTAGTGGGATTGCAGGATCGAATGGTAGATCTACTTTCAGTTCTTTAAGGAATCTCCTCAATGTTTTCTATAGTGTTTGCAGCAGTTTACATTCCCACCAACAGTGTAAGAGTGTTCCCATTTCACCACATCCATGGCAACATTTATTATTTTTTGGTGTTATGATTATGGCCATTCTTGCAGGGGTAAAGTGATAATGTATTGTGGTTTTCATTTGTAATTTCCTGATAATTAGTGATATTGAGCATTTTTCCATATGTTTATTGGCCATTTGTATATTTTCTTTAAAGAATTACCTATTCATGTCCTTAGCCCACTTTTTTAATTATTTTTTTTTATTATACTTTAAGTTCTGGAGTACATGGTGCAGAACATGCAGACCTATTTTTTGATGAAATTATTTGGTTTTTACTTGCTGATTTGTTTGAATTCTGTGTAGATTCTAGATATTAGTCCCTTGTCAGGTGTATGCATCATGAAGATTTTTTCCCACAACTGTAGGCTATATGTTAACTCTGCTGATTATTTCCTTTGCTGTGCAGGAGCTTTTAGTTGAATTAAGTTCCATCTATTTATCTTTGGTTTTGTTGCATTTGCTTTTGGGTTCTTGGTCATGAAGTGTTTGCCTAAGTCAACTTCTAGAAGGGTTTTTCCAACGTTTATCTTCTAGAATTTTTATGGTTTCGTGTCTTAAATTTAAGCAATCTATAAATTCAATGCAATTCCCATCAAAATACCACTATTATTCTTCATAGAACTTGAAAAAACAATCCTAAAATTCACGTGAAA
>NW_016107316.1:4715063-4726117 GCF_001604975.1 Cebus imitator
AAAAAAAAGCCCACGTAGCCAAAGCAAGACTAAGCAAAAAGAACAAATCTGGAGACATCACATTACATGACTTCAATCTATATTATGAGACGATAGTCATCAAAACAGCATGGTACTGGTATAAAAATAGGTGCATAGATCTAAAAATAGATGTAGACAATGGAACAGAATAGAAAATCCAGAAATAAAGCCAAATATTTTACAGTTAACTGATCTTCCACAAAGCAAACAAAAAAAAAGTGAGGAAAGGACACTCTATTCAGCAAATGGTGCTGGGATAATTGGCAAGCCACACGTGGAAGAAAGAAACTGGATCCTCTTCTTTCACCTTACACAAAAATCAACCCAAGATGGATCAAAGACAAATCTGTTTTCTAGAGATTTTAAGAATATAGAATCAAGCAGTGTGTACTCTTTTTTTGTACATTTTCTTTTACCTAAAGTAATTATTTTAAGATTCAGTCATTATTTTGAATTATTTTAAAATTCAGTTGCACATAATTTATTCTTTTCATTACTGATAGGTTTCTCAATTTATCTGTTAATGTAAATTTGGGTTGAATCCAGTTTTGGGCAATTAAAAATGAAACTGCTATGAATATTCTTAAATAAATCTTTATATGAACATAAGCTTTCTTTACTTTTGGGAAATTCTCTTTATTTATTTATTTATTTATATTTTTTATTTTTTAAGACGGGGTTTTATCATATTGGCCAGGCTGGTCTTGAACTCCTGACGTCAGGTGATCCGCCTGCCTTGGCCTCCCAAAGTGCTGAGATTACAGGCATGAGCCACTGTGCCTGGCCTTTTGGGAAATTCTTAGCAATGGAATGACTGGGTCATATGGTAGATAAATGTTAAACTTTCAGGAAACTTTCAAATTATTTTCCAAAACGGTTGTTCAATTTTTCATTTCCACCAAGAATGTTATGCCTATATTTTCTTCTAGAAGAATGTTAATATTGTTTTCCATCAGACTCTAACCCATTTTGAGTAAAATTTGTACATGGTGTGAGGCAGGTCAACTTGAACTTTTAAATAAAAGAATTGGCTGGGTGCAGTGCCTCACGCCTGTTATCCCAGCACTTTGGGAGGCTGAGGCGGGCAGATCACCAGGCCCAAAGTTCAAAACAGCCTGGCCAATATGATGAAACCTTGTCTCTACTAAAAATACAAAAATTAGTTGGGCATGGTGACACGCGCCTGTAATCCTTGCTACACAGGAGGCTGAGACAAAAGAATCGCTGGAACCCAGGAGGCAGAGGTTGCAGTGAGCCTAGATCGTGCCACTGCACTGCAGCCTGAGCAACAGAGTAAGACTTCATCTCAGAAAAGGAATATGTGCTCTGCAAATGTCAACGAGGTTTTTAGGTTGTCAAGTCTTCAATGTTTTTACTGATTTTCTGTTCACTTGTTTATGAATTATTGAGAGAGGAATGTTAAAGTTTTCAATAATAACTGAATTTTTCTCCTTTTGATTCTTTTAGTTTTTAAATTATTCATTCTGAAGCTTCCTTATTAAATACCTGAATTTTTACAATCACTTCTTCTGGAAAAATACTTATTTCTGGTAATATTTCTTGTTCTGAAGTCTACTTTTTCCAATGTTAATATAACTAGTGTAGCTTACTTTTGGTAGACTTTTATGTATCTGTTTAAAGTATATAAAATATTTATTTTTATCTCCATTATAGTCATCTTTAATTAATCATAATTTGTATTTAAATAATATTATATCATTTCATGTATAGTATAAGAACTTTAAAAAGCATATTTGCAATTCTCATTACCTATGCTTTGTTCTATTGTGTACATTTTACTTTTAAGTATGCTACAGATATACAATACATTGCTACTACGTTTGAGTACGACTATATTTTTTTGACAAGTAAAAGTAATATCAAGCAAATTTCATTTATTTTACCACCATTTGTTCCATTTCCACCTTTCTCGCTCCTTTGTGTAGGCTATACATTTTTGTACTATGTCACATTCTTTCTGCCTGAAGAATTTCTTTAACATTACTTATATTCAGATCTGTCTTAGTCAGTTTTGGCTGCTATAACAAATAGCTATAGACTAGGTGGCTTAAATAACAAACATTTATTTCTCACAGTTTTAGATGTTAAGGCTAAGATCAATGTGCCAGCAGGTCTGGTGTCTGGTAAGGACCTTCTATTGGTTTTCAAGAATAATGTCTTTTCCTTCTATCTTCACATGGAGGACAGCAAGACAAAAAGAGAGAGAAAACTCTCTCATGGGCTAGAATTAGGTCTATACCCTAATTTATTCACCTTCCAAAAGTCCCAACTCCTAATACCATCATGTCGGGGATCAGGAGATCAGCATATGATTTGAGAGAATACAAACATTCTGTCCATAGCAAGGGCAAATAGCAAAATCCGTTAGTTTTTGTTTGTATAAGCCAGTTTTTACTTCTTTATTTTTGAAAGATATTTCCGTTAGGTATTAATACTGAGTGAGAATGATCCTTTCCTAATACATGAATAAAACACTCTATTGTCTTTGGCTTGAGTTGTTTCTGACAAAAGGTCTGCTGTAATTCTTATCTCTGTTCTGCTGTATACGATGAATCTTTTTTCCTCTGTCTGCCTTCAAGATTTCTTGTTATCATCTGTTTTGATCTGTTTTAATGAGAAATGCCAAACACTATTGAGTTTTGTTTTAATCCTTCCTGACGTTCTCTAATTTTCATGGATTTGCGGTTTGATATTTCTTATTTATTTTCAAAAATTCTGGCTGCTTTCTCTCCAGATATTTCTATTGCCATCTTCTCTATCTTGTCTTTTTCTGGAATTGCAATTTATTTAAAATTGCCCACGTTTTAGATATTATGTTTTTTCTCTCTTCCCATCTCTTTCTCTCTTCTTCCTTCCTTCTTTCCTTTTTAAAATTGTATTTGTGCTTTGGTTTAGGTAACTTCTATTGGTTTAACTTCATCAATTATTTTTTCAGTCAAATTGAGTTCACCGGTAATACAAAGAGTTGTTTTTATTTCTGCTAGTATAATTCCTATTTCTAGCATTTTGACTTTTTATTTTCCTATACTTTTATCTTCCTGCTGAATTTACCCATCACATTTTTCACATTGTTTGCTTTTTTATTATAACTGTTAACATATTAATTACTGTTTTATTGTTTAATTTCTGCTCTGAGAGTTCTAAAATCTTTGTCATATCCAGGTCTGTTTCTGTTGAATACTTTATGCCTTAGCAGTGTTTTTCTTTTTTTACTTTTTCCAAGGTATTATATGCCTTGAAATTTTGTTGAAAGTTAAGAATATTCAGTAAAATTGTAGAGACTGAAGTAACTAGGTTTTTGTCTTAAAATGGGCATTCCTTTTGTTCTGCTATGCCTTTAGCGTGAGAGCTTAAGAAAATCTAGGCAGAAGTTACATTTGGTTTTATTTTTATTGTTTCTATGGTTACCCTCAGTGCACCACAGGCTTTAAATTTCTATTGAAATACCTTGTGTTTAGGATTGGGACTAGTTTTCCATAGAGTTCTTGTCAATGTTCACTCCACCCTCAGGTTTAGATATTCTTTTCAAGTGATGCTTCAAAAAGTATCTCTTTTCAAGCTGTTGTCTCTCTCATGGCCTTCTTTTAGTAATATCTTATTGTTACTTGTTACTCAGGGTTTGTTAGACTAGTCAGAGAGGTGTTTTCTTTTGTTCTGATTAATCTTAGGCAGGAACTGTGTCTCATTTTCTCATTGTCTCGTATTTCTCTGGAGTATGGATTTCCCAGTGCTTCAGTGTAGACAATCTCCTATTCGTCCTCTATTAATAAATTTGAGACCAGTGTGTATTTTCTTTCTTCTCGAATACTACAGTAGTTTATCTATTACCTTCCACTACTTATATTTTCACCAGCGCCTTGAAGACAATGGTGTTTGCTGTCCTTCCTCCCACAGTTAGGCTTTTATTCTGTAAGGAAGATGAGAAATACGAATCTGGATGGGGTCTTAATGCGGTTCCCACTGTGGCTACAGTTTCACTCTTCCATGTCTATAACATGAGAATACTTCTTATAGAACTTTCACCAGTCTCTTCTATGAGTGCCCAATACATTCCATGGGGAAGAGCCTGGGAGTTGGTGAAAACTGCCCACTAAATTTGTGGACTCCAGAGATTCTATGCTTTGTCGCCAGCCCATAAATGGTCTCCACCAATTTGTGATTCTTCCTACTGGTGCCAGGTTTCATCTTTTCCAAGTAAGCAAATATTCTTGTTTTGTTTCAATGTGCAGTCCAGCCTTTCTATCCTGAGATTTCAGGCTGCTTGGTTGCCTTGCGGCCTCAAGTGGTTTCAAGAGAAGCCTTAAGCTTTCAGTTTGTTTGACATTTTTCTTGTTTGGGTGGAAAAAAATCCTTTGTCCAGCTTTTTACATCCCTATGATACATCAGAAGTTCTAATAATACCTTAAAGATATTTATATTGTGTTGAAACACTATATTTTTAAAGATAAACTGTGACAATTTTCTAATCCCATTGTACCCATTGTGATCTGAGTATTGCTTTCCTCTCCAAAATTCATCTCCCATTTTCTAAAAATATGCATAGATGCCACCCTTATCTCTCTACATAATGTTCCAGGAATATACATGAATAGAATACTTTTCTATCCTGCCGAAATTCATACATATTCTTTTCTATTTATGAAATATCCTCCCTCTACTCTGCCTGCACTCTCATAATTCAAGACCAAGACCTTTTTTATCTTTATTTATAAAGTTCTCTGAGATTAGTATAATTAAATGTTTTTTCCTTTGTATTTACATTATTTCTGATTCTTATTTCTACAATAGAATTTGCAATATCAAATGAAATTATTATTTACATTTTCATCTTCTTCAGTAGAGAGTGAGTTCTGTGGTTACTGCTTTATTCCTAACTGAATTGCCAATGCCTTGTACTGTGCCTGATAGATAACAGAGGTGAAAAATAAATAAATAAACTTTAATTTTGTCTACTAGCCTCTGAGTTATGGTATCTTTAGCTTCTTTATAGGCCTTCAAAATAATTTGTATTATTTATCCCTCTTTATAACAAAGCTATGAGCTAGTTGTTTTCCCCATTTTGTAATTCAGAAAAATACAGCCCAATGATTATCTGCATTCTGTAAATCATCCACTTAGTATACAATAGAGGTAAAATCTGAAATCAAGTCTATATCATTTCAAAGACAATACATCTGATCATTAAGTTTGGTCACTCCTTTTCAAAGCAGATATCCAAGTGTAAGGATTGAATGTCATCCTGACCCAATTAGCAACCTTTTATTCTCATACAAAACCTTGAGTTTCAAATTTAGCCAAGATATAATTGTTACGTCTTTAAGAGATTCCAGTTTCCCAGAAGAGAGTACACCTACAGCATTTTCTTCTTATAGTCTGTATTCACAGATATATTACAAATTTAGAATGAACCCCCTTCCCCTTGCAACCAGAATTTCTTGGTTTAGCAGTCTGGATAGTTTTTGTTTAAGAATAAGTAGGAAAAAAGAAACAGAAGAAAGAATTCTCATTATCTATAGCATTTTTTTTAAATAAGAAATTCAAACAGCTTTAGACTTTTTCTCACAGCAAAACATTGAAAGTAATAATTCAGAGCATGGTGTGCATGGAAATAAGAAGGTTCTATCACCTACTCAAAAGACGCTAAGTTGTATATCCATCTGCGGATGTCTTGCTATGGTCAACAAGAAGCACATCAGGGCAGAACAAAAACCAGTGGGGAAAAGTTATATGGAGGTAGATTTTAGCTCAGTTGAACTACCATGAGGCTAGCAGTTGTGTGGTAAAAGATAATTTATTTTGGAATCTAAAGAACACTCATTAGTTGAAAATTTTGACCAAGCTGTACACAAGAAAAACTCCATTAATATGGATTTACAATTATTGTTTTATGTACTTGTGTTTTTGATCATAGAAGAATAAAAAGGGATTTCAATGAAAAATGCAATGGGCTGACATTCATACATACCTCTGTACCTCTGTATCTACCTTTGTCATTTTTTTTTATTTCTTCATAAGGATTTGAATTACTCTCCAGTGTTCTTTCATTTCAGTATGAAGGACTCTTTTTAGCATTTCTTGTAGGACAAGTCTATTAGTGATGATATGTTTAAACTCTTGTTTACTGAAAACGTCATAATTTCTCTTTACCTTTTAAATGTTACTCTTGTCAAATATAGAATTCTTTGACAGGTTTTTTTTTTTTCACAATTTTGAATATGTAATCTTAAGGCTTTCTAGTCTCCATGGGTTTTAATAAGAAGTTAATGTCACTAAAGATTCCTTGTACATAGGGAATTACTTCTCTGTTCCTGCTTTCAGTAGTCCCTTTAGGATTTTGCTTTTTAATATAATGTATCTTGGTGTGGCTCTATTGAGTTTATCCTTTTCTAAAGTTCATTGAATATTTTGGCTCTGAAGATTCCTGTGTTTTACCAAATTTATGAAGATTTTGGCCTTTAATTATTCAAATATTCTTTCTATTATCTTTTACTGAGAACTCTGTTATACATAAGTTGGTATACTTAATGGTATACCAGAAATCCCTTAGATTCTGTTCATTTTTCTTCATTGCTTTTCTTTCTGGACCTCATACGGATACTTTCAATTGACTTGTGTTCATGTTCCCTGAGTTTTTCTCTTCTGCCTGCTCAAACCTGGTATTGAACTCTAGTAAAATTGTCATTTCACTCATTGTAGTTTTCAGCTTGACTTTATTTGTTTCCTTTTAAATTTCTTTTGTCTTAAATGATAGTCTATAATTGGTGAAACATCATTTTCTTGACTTTATTTAGTTCTCTGTTTATGGATCAGGTAGCTCTTTGAGCATATTTAAGGAAGTTGATTTAAATTCTTTGTGTAGTAAATCCAACATCTGGGATTCCTCAATAGTAATTTCTGTTAATTTTATTTCCTCTGAATGGTCTACAGTTTCTTCTTTTATTGCATACCTCATTTATTTATTTATTTATTTATTTATTTATTTATTTGGTTATTGCTGTTGAAAACTAGACATGTTGAATATTATAATGTGGTAACTGTGAAATTCCAATTACCTCCCCTCTCCCTAGGGGTTGTTTTTGCTTCTTGTTATAGATTGTGATTATTTGCTTGCCTAATAATTTTAATAAATTATTTTGGAAATACTATTCTTTGTTGTTTAATAACTGAAATCTTTATTTAATTACCTTAGTGATTCAGGTAGTGATCACACAGAAATTTCCTTAAATTCCTGGATCCAAAAAAAAAAAAAAAAAAAAAACAAAAAAAAAAAAAAAAAAAAAAAAAAAAGAAAGAAAGAAAGTAAAAGAAAACAGAAAGAGAGAAAGAAGAAAAACATTTTCTGGTCATTGCAGAATGACTTGGCATTAGAGTACTTCATCCATTGCTTAGCCATGCTGTTTACAACTCTGTCTTAGCTTTCTCTTCCTGCTTAGACAGAGTCTCAAAGTCAACCAGAGGTAAAATCTTTGGGTTTTCTCAGGTTTTATTTTAAAGTATGCATCATCTTAAGCATAAACACGGCATTCTAGATTCCTCCTACAAACTGAATATTTGTGGCCAGTCAAATTTTATATGTTGAACTCTTAATTTGCAATGTGCTGTTATTAGGAAGGAGGGTCTTTGGGAGGTAATTAGGTCATGAGGGTGGAGGCTCTGTAGATAGAAAGGGAGTCCTTGTAGAGAGCTTGCTTCATCTCTGTTGCCCTCTGCTGCTGTGTGAGGACAAATTGAGAGGATAGCTATCTGCAAACTAGAAGGTGGACCCTCATCATACATCAGATCTGCATTAACACTGAACTTTACAACCTTCATGACTGTGAGAAAGAAATTTCTATTGTTTAGGCCACTCAATCGATGTTATTCTGTTATAACAGCCTGAACTCACTAAGACAATTCCCAGTATATGTGGAAATTTTTGAAAGCTTTTACTCTTCTGTATTTTCTTCCTCAGGCTCTTTCTTTCTAGGGTTTGGCTCATCCTTTGTTTTTCCGACAGCTGTCCCTTTTTCCTTGAGGCTTTTCTCAGGATGTTTTTAGATACTTTTGACAGACACAACTCAGGAATTTGCTCTGTTCCTAAGAAAGTTTTAAGGATGAAACAAAGGCCCTGTACCTATCTCGCAGGGTGTTCTTGACAGGTAAAACCACAATTCGTGAATTGAGATCAAGGTCTGTGGTGCACTTCACACCACCAGTAAGATGCACCAGGAACGTGGACCACCATCCTCATGTCAGTCTCCGAAACACCACAACTCTGTTTTACACAACTTTAACAGCTTCTTTATCCATTAAGCACTTTTCTAACGGTTGTAATTGTTTATTAGATTGCAGAGTTTCAACAACGTTGAGTCTGACAGTTTTATTCCTCTTAAACACTGTGGCAGTTGTGTTTTCAACTCCGCTGCTTTCAGAGATGTCACTCTGAATAACCTTTTACAGAGATAGATACTTCAGGAAATCTTCATTAAATTGGAAGAATTAAAACATGTTGCAATTCCAAATGGTAGCAACTTGGGATGGAAAGAGCCAAACAGCGGAGGAAGTTTGGGGTCAAGAACCTGGTAAGGCAACTCAGCATAAAGGGAAAAAGTGTACTGTGATGAAATACCTCAGGTTGAGGTTTGAATTGTGCCCTCACCTTTAAAAAACTTACACATTGAAGTCCTATTCCCCAGTCCTCACAATGTGACTATATTTGGAGGTAGGATCTTTAAAGAGGTAATTAAGGTAAAATGAGTTTATATGGGTGGGCATACATCCAGTATAACTAGTATCATAAGACGAAAAGATGATTGGGACATAGACTCACACAGATTAAAAACCATGTGAAGCGAGAAGGCAGCCATGTGCAAGCTAAGGAGAAAGGCACTTATTAAAACCAATGCTTCTAACACCTTAGTCTTGAACTTCAGAATGTGACATAATGACTCCCTGTTGTTTAAGCCACCCAGTCTGTGGTACTTTGTTATGGAAGCCCTAGGAGAGGAATACACTCATCAGGCAGGATTGTTTCGAAGACACGGACTTAAAACAGGTTTATCTTTGTTAATCCTTTAAGAACACTATCTAAACAATAGTAAAAGGGCATGTGGGAAGGACTGCAAGGGCAAAGAAAATGAGAGAATAGGAAGGTAATTTCAGAAGGTGGAAGGCAAATGTAAAGAGCCACATGTTAAGCTAGCAATTAAGAAAGCCCAGAAGCAAACACATTTACATTGCATAAAACTAAGAGATCCAGGAATTACTGTTTCCAGGTATGTCTGAAAAGGGGTAAAGATAGGACTAAAATCAAGAGTGGTTGTTCATATATATATATATACATGCACACATATAAACACACACATATACATTTATATTTATAAAATGTATATATACATTTTATATTTATACTTTTTATATATATAACTTTTATATATGTATATAATTTTTTGGGGTTTTAAGGAGGGGATAGTTTAATAGGCAAGAAGGGGCAAGAAGGAAGGGAGACGGAAGAAAGAGGAAGCTCCTCTGTACAGAGACAGAGGGAGTGGGGACTCCAAAGCTGAAAGAGGAGGTCCCCACCTGCTATGGATACCAGCCAGGTATATATGCAGAGGCTGGAGGAGGCAGTGTTTGATTTGCATAGGGATCAGGGGATTGGTTTGATTAGGCGTGTCATTCATGCATTCATGTAGCCTGCGAAAGAGCTGGCCTTCCCACCCTAGTCTTTCAATATGCAAATATGGACACCATGATGTTCTACACACATGGAGATATATGAGGGTGGCCATCTTGTCAGGAACATGTGGGGCAAGGGCAAGAAGGCCAGGAAACTGCCATGTTGGGTGAACCCAGTTTCTAATGGCCAGCATTTGCATATCAAAGGCTGTTGGCCTGGCTTTAAGAGCAGGGGCTTTACAAGAAACTTGTCTGGAGATGTTTTATAAAATGAAAACTTTCTAAGGGCCCCTTTCTTCTCTATCTGCCTAAAATAATTTTATAATAATTCCTACCACATTCCTCCCTGTGGCGATATCACTCTAACCACTGTTAGGGGGTTTTGGGCAATGACTCTTTCTGGCTACTTCCTGCTGAAAAGGTGTGCTGAGTGGGGAACAGCAGCTAGGGATCCTCCTGGGGTCAATTGAAGGGTCCTCAGAAGAATGGAGTATCCATGTGTGGTTCAATTTGCAACACCATTTGGAGTTCAATTGCTTCTAGCCAAGAAGAAACAATTTGAGTTACAGTATTGAGTACACTATAAGCATATAAGCAAGAGAGGGCTTAATGCAGGAGCTAATCAATTTCGTAAAGAAGACTGGAATTCCTATATTTGAAAAGCATTTAGACATACATACTTCATCACAATTCTTGGATCCTGGTTATTTTTTTCTCCCCAACCCTAGAATATAGTTTATTTTGTGTAGAAGTAAAGCACAGTCTTGTGTCTGGGGGACTGGAGACATGGTTGAATAACATACAAATATCAGAGTTAAGTAAAGATTTAACAATGGTGGGACTTTTCACTTTTCTTTCTCTTAGTGAGAGAAATTTCCCAGAATGCTATTAGCCCAGACTAATCCTTCAGGAAGATTTTTAAGGGACTTCCCGGGAATCTGAGAAACTCAACAGAAAAGAAAGTTTTTGGCAATGGAGGATTCCCACAAAGTGACCCAGCCAGATTATCATTTGAATCAGGTTTCCTCATCTAAACCATGGTCTCCAGAAAATGAGTTTAGTGACCATTTTCTAAATTTCCCTGTGGCGTGTTTGTGTATTATTATTAATGATATTATTAACGTATTGTTCAGACAGTATATTCTAGTTTCATAGGAGAGAAGTTAACTCATTATATAGACTCCGGAAAGAATTAGGCATTAATTTTCATACAGCATCTAGTTAAGAAAGCAGAGCAAGCCGGGCGCGGTGGCTCAAGCCTGTAATCCCAGCACTTTGGGAGGCCGAGGCGGGTGGATCACGAGGTCAAGAGATTGAGACCATCCTGGTCAACATGGTGAAACCCCGTCTCTACT
>NW_016107316.1:4726272-4873431 GCF_001604975.1 Cebus imitator
AAAAAAAAAAGAAAGCAGAGCAAGACCATGGTCAGATTAACCACCACTCAACTTCCATTCTGTTTTTCAGTGCCTTGACCTTAAACAGCAATAGACAATCAGGAATCACCAGTCATGAGAAATGCATCCAATAGAAATGAAGAAGAAACCAACGGGTAAAAAATTAGTAACTTAGAGAAAACTGAAACGATGACTCCTTTCAGGGCAAAGAAAACATTTAAAAAATGAAGTTATTATCACCAGAGAAAATTTGTTTAAATGCTATATTTATGAAACAATCACAGGTTGTTCTAAAAAGAAACTTTTAGAGAATTAAAGAAAAGCTTTGGAAATTAAAAACAAGATAGCAGAAATTAAAAACAAATCCTCAAAAAAAGATTAATAATAATAAGAAACAACCAAGAAATTACAACAAAAAGTCAAAGTAGAAAATAGGAGATGAGGATTAAAAAAGTATAGGAGGAGTACAAATTTGCCAACATCTGAATAACAGGAGCTTCAGAAAGAGATACTGGAAAAACAGAGGCAAAGAAATCAAGGAACATCGAGAGGTCTTTTCAGGACTGAGTAATAAGAATTTTCACAGGGCCCACCATGCACCCAGAGAAACAGATGAAAACAGAGCCATAGGCTTTCCACAATATATATAATCTGATATTTCAGGATTGATGGCAGAGAAGAGAAGATAAGCTTCCATGCAGAAAAAAGTGGGCTTCAAAAGTTGGCACAAAAATCAAAATGTCATTGGTTCCTCATCAATAACATCAGAAGTGAAAATAAAGTGAAAAACCTATTTGACATTTTCAAAAGCTGATTTTCACCCTAGAATTTGATATTCAAGCAAACTATCAACTAAGTATGGGTACAGAATAAAGCCACTACCAGAAATCTAATATGTGAACACTGTTACTCATCACATCTCAGGAAGCTATCAGAATGTGGCCCTAACCCGAATTGAACATTTAAGAGTAGAAATATTAACATATTTTGAAGCTATAAAAAAAGCTATAATAAATTAAGAGAATTAAAATTGAGTATCCCTAAAAATTAAAAATAATTGTTTTCAACATTCTTTATTGAACTGTTCTGTAATTTCAAATATATACAAGTATAATTTTAATAAAAATAAATTAATTTTAAAACAGTGAATGGGATAATATAATTAAACTACCTTGCGCACATTACCATATCAATAACTTCTACATTTTACCCAATTATCTAAGTAATAATTAGGTGGAACCTTGAACAAGTTATTGTCCTTGATAGGTTTGAGTTTACTAACTCAAAAAAAAAAAAAAATAAAGAATTGACCTACGTTACAGTCCTTTTAAACACCCTAAGAATTTATTAATCTCCTTAATATTTACTAAGACTTCAGTGGAAAGTTACATGGATATTGTCTTTAAATACTGTTAATTTTTTACCCCTGATTTTAACTCTTTGTCTGATAATATAGCAAGCAACTATAGCACACAGAATCTAAAATATATTTTCAAGTTGTTATTTGATGAAATGGAGTATTGAGAATATAACTTTCACATCTTCTTGCATTCCATAAAAGGTCAGCATTCCCACCTTTTCCTTCTCTTAGTAGCAGGAAGTACCCCCAACTTTGTAGAAAGGGTATGGCCAAGGCTATCAGCACAAAAGCATTCTCTCAAAATTTAGAAACTGGATACCATTTAAGAAGATTGGAATAAATCTGTTTCTCAGTGCCTAGTCCACAGCGGACTTTTAGTGAATGGTAGTTTATAGAATCATAAAACCATGGCAGGTAGTTTGGGGACATTTAGAAAGAAAGAAACTTCTGGAGAGCCATAGCTTCCATACTCTACTATGCAGCTGAAAAACGTTTCTCTTAAAAAAGCATGTGCCTCCTCTTTGGTGTCCTTTGCTGCTGGCTGCTATCTGGTTCTTTGTCCTTGCAAGCAAATCAAAGGGAAATTGAAATTGATCTCGGGGTTGATGGCTGGACGGAGTTAGAATCAGAAGAGCCTGTGAGTTTGGATGGTTTATATGACTCCTCCTTCTCACCCACCCCTTAAACCCAATTCAACTAACTTCAAGTTGAAACAGATTTATTTGTATTTTCCAGAATATTCTTGCAAAATTTTCTTGATTTAGGCTAATTTCTAAGTGCTTTCCTCCCTTTTATTTTAAAAGAAACTTGAGACTCTGGTCCCTATTAAAGTGGAAGAAAGCATCATTGATGTCCAGCTTCCCTCCAGCTACCCTGAATTTAAGCAGACTGTATGACTCATCTTTCCTAGAAATACAACAATGAGATCATCATGTCTGTTTCCTTCCACTCTGAGTACAGTTGAATTGGTTTCCTCTGTGTTCAGAGATAATTTTTTTTTTTCTGAAAAGCCCTTTGCTTGTTAATACACAAGAGTTTAATTATATATTTAGAACACAGCATGGAAGAAAATGAGCAGTGATTAATACATTCTCTCCTTTTTTTTTTCCAAGCAGCTCAATCTCTACTTCCAAAACTAAAATTGTATAAATCATAGAAGGAGCTACATCTGCATTTTATTTTAACATCTCCTGTGATAGAGAAGTCAGCAGTTCCACAGAAAGTTAATTCTTCTTTTAACAATCCTTTTAGATAATTTTTGCTCGCAGAGACCTAAAATCTGATGGCCTCTGACTTTAATATTTTAGCTCTATCCCTGAATTTTACAGCCAAGAATAATAATATTTCTAGCTCTTTTCCAGGTGATATGCCTTCAAATATTTGCAGACAATTATCATATCACACAGTCTGACCAACATAAAGTATAAATTTCATAGAACATGGTCTGCTTCACCTTAGATATTTAGTTGTGTTGCCAGGTTAACAATCTGGCCTGAATTAACAAATAAATTCAAATAACTGATTCTACATTTTTATAAATGGCTGTTTTATCAAATTGAAAAGTTACTACTGCAGAATGGCAAAATATCTGGCCAAATATGCTTTTCCTGAATTGCATGGATAGCTTGGCATTGTTGTTACATAAACAGTATCTAGACCATATATATTACAAAACTATAAGCAATTTTATTTTTTATTGTTTTTACCTTATCCATAAAAGGTATTGAATAAATCAAGTTATTGCATCAATCCATATACAATTCAAATATGAAATTCTCATTCATTGATTTTTATATTATTTGTATACAAACAGAATATAACAAAATGTATGATACTTATTTCTGTATTTCTAAGATATTAGTGTTCAAATATCATCCTACCAGTACATTCTCAGATCCTCTTTGAAACTGAAGTTGAATAGAATGCTAGATTTATCTCAGGTGCAAAAATACGGTTGTCAAATAAAGAAACAAAAAGAACTAACACAAAACAGAGTATTCAGAAAATATCTCAGTAGCCCAAATAGCTTTCCAGTTATACATCCATCCATGAGGAAGCATAAAATGAAATGGAATTATTAGGTATTCAGTCTGGAAAGAACTTTATGATTTCTTGTAAAGGCTTAGAGGCAACATTAAGTAAATTTTCAAAAACATCTTGGGAGCACAGATTCATAATTTTGAAGTTCAAATTAGACTCCAGAGATATATAAAGAGCACTGGACTAAGAGTCAAGATACCTTGGCTCAAGATACAACTTTGCCATTTATTAGCTGGCCATCGACATGACCAGGTTAGTAAGGTAGAAAGATTACAAAGGTTGGCATGAAGGAGGTAGGCTTATATGAATGACAGTGGATGATAACAGAACTCAGGAATTGAAATAAAGTACAGATGGGACACATGCGATATGCATCAGAGTATGCAACTTGTCCGATTAGGGAAAGCTACCTGTGGGAGGCCAAGCAGAACCTGAACATTGCAGTGTTACCTCAGGGACTCATACTCACTTTCTGAAATATCTAACAAAAATCGCATTACTGCTACTGTATTCTGAATTCCTGGAACTTGTGAGTGAACCATTTCACTGCATTCATTTTCCCCATGTTATTCTTTAACCAGTCTTCTTTCTTGATCACATTTCTAGATCTCAGATATTTTCCTTTCATCCTTTTCTACATAAGCCCTCATGACATAGCTAGTTGCCAAGTAATATCTGGGGAGAGAAGAACCTTAGGTTTATCATGTCCCAGTGAAATATTCCAGCTAAAGTCCTCTGGACACAGTGAGAGCGTTGCCTTCTCTCTCTTCTAATCCTGTTGTATCTTCCACACATAACAGAATCAGGTATAACGTTTTCCAACTCTTCAAACTAATTATTACCACACTTCTCAGAGATTTCCCAAGCTGTCCTCAAAATCAGGAAAGTATTAATCCAACTCAGTATTGATTCAGTCTAGTCTTGATTCAGTGTCACTTATCATCTTCAGTGGATGGTGTGGTCTTCACATGTACTGGATAGATGCTCATTTAAATAAGATTGGTCAGCTACAAATCCAGTTACTGCATCAATCCATAAACAATTTATCTGTAGGTGAGCTCACAGTCCAAATGTGGACTGTCAGAAATTGGACAAACTGGAACTTGGTTCATTCTGCAGATTGGACCACTGTGAATTGTACTGAGAATGACCAGAGCTGTATATTCTCTATTCGCTCCTCCAGCTACAGCCTCCCCTTTCTACAGTGGTCTAGGAGACCAACTTACATTCTACATTACCAATTTATTCGATCTCTGGCATTAGAGTGGCTCAGCCAATCAAAGAACATAGAAGGAGACTGAAGGAGGGAGAAGAGAGGTCTGAGGATTTATCCACACAACCTCTGCCCGCCTCAGGCCTATGGCTTGAAAGTACGTACATGTCTGCCACCACTCACAGATTCTGTGGGGCATCCTTCTCTCAGGGCTCCAGCACTCCAGGGTTCTGTAATTTTGCTTCCTCCCCTTTCCCTTCCAGGCCCAGAGGTAGGAGATGCTCCTGCCATTGCCAGGCTCTGGAGATAGGGCATAGTTGTGTCTCCTTGGTTCCCTTCACTCTGCTCACACCTCTATTAACAAGCCCTCCATAAACACCGTTTACTCATACCTTTGAAACTCTTATCTACAATACCACAATGGTAAGAAAGACTGGTGAACATTTTGGAGGCAAACACACACCTGATGTTTCTGCAATTGTGTTTGAATTCAGAGCAAGACTACCTAGACTCTACTTCTACTTCTGCCACTTACCAGCTTTGTGATCTTGGCAAAGTTAATTATTAGGTTGGTGCAAAACTAATTGTGGTTTTTGTAATTTTTTTTATGGCAAAGCCATAATTACTTTTGCACCAAACTAATATCTCCGAGACTCAGCTTCCTCATCTGCAAAATGGGAATTATAAACTCTCAGCTTCATTGTATGAGTTAAATTATATAAAAACTTAATATAGCTACTTGTCACTTTTTCCCGAATTCCCATGTCCTTTGGTTTCTGATAACATTTTCTAAATAGCAAAGTAGTAGGAAAGACATTCCTCTCTTTATTATTCTCAGCCACTCTCTGAGTATCTCAGATTCGCTTTTTACTTCCTTTTCTTTCCTCCAAACCCTAAAGAATCTTGTAAGCAACAACGCTGGTATCCAAACCCCAACCCAGTGGGTTCGATGTCTGCCTTTGTGAGGACCACCCAGGCTGGTAACTGCCCACTTCGGGAAAAATGGGTTTCCATATACACCTCACCTTCCTTGTGCCCAGCAATAAATCCTTTCTTTATTCTCACTTTTCTAAAATGCAATTCATTGGTGTGGACTGAGTGCCTTGTTTAATTTTGAGACTTGCCTAAATATATTCAGAACTTTTAGAGGACTACCTCTTCTGCCTGTCTCCAGGTTGGGCTACCCAGGGTCATGCTTGTAAGATTGCCATCCTGACTGCACTAGATTGTTCCCTCCCTATTTATTTGGGGAAGTTGAGGGAAGAAAAGCCTTATGACTTCTCTTCATAAAAACAAGGCAAGTGAAAGTGTAAACTGCAATATATGCTGAAAATCGTTTCACAAAAATTTCTTTTATGACAACTAAATTGGGTGGGATGAGAGCAGGATTTTCATCGTGAAATTGACTTGAATTGCTTTGGGACCTGGGTATCCTGAACCGTTCTGAGTTCTGGTTTTCTCATTTGTAAGATGAAAATAACAGTGCATACTTTGATGATGAAGTCACCAATAAGAGAGGACTTTGGGAGCAATAAATAAGACAATATATGAGAAAGCACAGGGGCACCTGGTAAGCACTCAAGATGTGTTTTGTTAAGTTTAAAAATTGTTTTTCATGGGCTATATTTTTTAAAAATTCACTTTTAGCCCCTTTTCTATATTTGAACAATTTCAACCAGGTTCTAGCCAGACACTTGTTTCTTGGCAATACAGTATGTTTACTGTGCATGAATAGTGACAAAATATGTAAAAATTATCAATTATTTTAAAATGAGTGATTTATTCAGAATTCGTGTGCAGCTAAGAATATGAGTTTAGATGGTTACTTCCCATTTAGTAAGCCAGGTGAGGCCATAATGCTAATGAGAGTAGTAATAGCTGTTGCTATAGAGCGCTTCCTCAGTGTCAGGCATTGTTGCAAATATCACGTATATTTAACTCAGAGAAAACTCATAACAAAGGTATGATATAGCTATTATTACTCCCATGGCCAGATGGGAACATTGAGGCCACGGAGAATGACTTGTCCAGGTGTTGTAGACTGAAAAAGGGGGGCTTCCTCCACCCAAAGGTGTCCACATCCTAATCCCTTGAGCCTCTGAATACATTACTTTATGTAGCAAAAGGGACTTCGCAGGTGCAATTAAACTAGGAAAATTGAGTTGGGAAGATTGTTTTAGATGATCCAGGTGGGCCAAATATAATCACAAGCGTTCTTATAAAGAGGGAGGCAAGAAGGTCAGAGTCAGGACTGTGTGTGATGATGAAAGAGAGGTAAGAGCAATGTGGGAACATAAGCCAAGGAATGTGGGCAGCCTCCAGAGGCTGGAAAAAGTGACGAAAAATAATCTCTGCTAGAGCCTCCTGAAGGAACTTGGTCTTGCAGACTTCTGAGTTTCAGCCCAATTACACTGATTTTGGATTTCTGGCCTCCAGAACTGTAAAAAATAAAAGTTCTATTTTAAGCCACTACGTTTTTAGTAATTTGTTATTACTAAATTTTGAGTAAGTTTTTAGTAATTTCCTGTTTTTAGAACAAGAATAGAAACTAATAAACCAAGTGACTCACCTGAGTTCACTCATTTCATTGAAGAGTGGGAATAGAGAAAGCTTGAATCCTCATCAAGACAATTTGATTCCAAAATCTTTAGCTTTAACCACTGTACAGTATAGCTCCTTCTAAATTTGCTAGCTAATATTTAATTAATGTGAATAACAATGTTCATCTCACAGAGCGCTTGTGATAATTAATTATTAAAAGTCCTGAAATGTGTTGTGGTAGACTGAAGAAAATGTGGCTGCAGTGTTTGTAGCTCGTTCATAAAGAGATGGCATCAATTTCCTTGCCCCTGGAAGCTGGGCTATCTGTGACTCACTCTGGCAAGAGAAGGGGGGTAAAAGTGATGTTGTATGAATTCCTTGTGGCTTCTGCACTCGTGTCTTGGAATGATGCCTTTGCCATCAGATAAACAAGGTCAGTCTAGACTACTGAAGGATGAGAAGCCACGTTGGAGACAACCAAGGAGACCCAGCAAATAAACAGAGCCAATCGCTAGACCTGTAAATGAGACAGTTTTCAACATTTCTGCTCCAGCTGAAATTCTACCTCAATGCAGACGCATGATTAAGCCCAGCCAAGTTGAGCAGAATGTTTCAGCCAACCCACAGAATCATGAGAAATGATAAACCGATTTTTGTTATAAGCCACTAAGCTTTAGGATGATTAGTTTGAAGCAATAGATATCTGATAACCATGTATGGTGATTACAATATAATTTATTTTCTGCTTTTAAAATAACAAAATATTCAATTTCTAAAAAGCCAGTGGGCAAAAGTGCAGCAAACTTTGGTTTGATGCTGACTTAATTCCTTCTCTTACTTTAGATCCTGGAAAATATTAAATTAATGTCTTCAAGGGTGTTAGAAATCTTATATATTTAACTTTTTTCAATAACCTGATCAGAATCTTCACTGTATGATAAGGAAATTGAGGCCAGAGAGATTGACTCACTTGTCTGAGGGGAGAGAGCTAGAAAGAAGTTGAGAAGGGTTTGTAACCTACATCTGTCTGGCACAAAGTACATTTCCCCCCCTAAACTCAGCTGAAAATGTTCTTAGCATTCCCTACAGACATCATTTTACTCTTGTAAATGTCTTCAACTAGTTTTCATCAGTGAGTGGAAAATAGCCAAGATATGATATTCTACAAAATCTCCCTTAACATTCAGAATCCGCTGGTAACAGTTGCCAGGCAAAATGCCTTATGCTAAAATTACCTGTCTTCTAAGAAGTTAAAACAGGTTTAAAGAGTCTTCTCCTCTCAACATTCATTGTATTGTTAATTTTACTCCTTTTTTCGTCCTCTGAAATATAATGTGAAGAAAATGTATGCCTTAAACTGAAAGCTCTGGTGTTCTAAATTGCAATTGGAGATCCAAAACAATCGGAGAAGGAAAGGTACAGTGAGTTGAGATCGTTTGTTATCCTTGTATCCTTGCAGTAGCCATTTGGATGCACACACAGAACACAGGGGAGAAAAAACCTGGTTGTTTTCTGCCATTTTCCCTGTCTCTAATTTTTGTCTTGTCACCATTTTCAAACAGAATATATGAGAACATTGGCCTTGATTCAGAAAAAGAATGGAAGAATGTTTAAAACATATGAACATCCTTCTCTCAGAAAGAGCTGTTCACAATCCACACAATATTATAACTGAATCATTTTGTTATTCAACCATTTTTGAATAATAGTTTTTTTCTCTTAAAAGAGTACTATACACTAATAATAAAATAAAAAATTAAAAGAGAGAGAAAATAAGGAAAAAAATTAGTCATTGTATTAATTGGTTTTCATGCTGCTAATAAAGACATACCCAAGAAGAAGAAAAAGAGGGTTCATTGGAATTACAGTTCCACACGAGTGGGGAGACCTCAGAATCATGGTGGGATGTGAAAGGCACTTCTTACATGGTGGTGACAAGAGAAAAGGAGGAAGGAGCAAAAGCGGAAACTCCTGATAAACCCATCAAATCTCGTGAGACTTAGTGATATCACAAAAATATCATGGGAAAGGCCAACCCCCATTATTGAATTACCTCCCCCTGGGTCCCTTCCAAAACATGTGGGAATTCTGGGAGATACAATTCAAGTTGAGATTTTGGTGGAGCTAAACTATATCATTCTGCTCTGGCCACTCCAAATCTCATGTCCTGACATTTTAAAACCAATCATGCCTTCCTAATGGTCCCCCTAAGTCTTAACTCATTTCAGCATTAACTCAAAAGTCCACAGTCCAAAGTCTCATCTGAGATAAGACAAATCCCCTTGCCTATGAGCCTGCAAAATCAAAAGCAAGCTAGTTACTTCCTAGATACAATGAGGGTTCAGGTATCAGGTATATACAGCTGTTCCAAGTGGGAGAAATTGGCCAAAACAAAGGGGTTACAGGCCTCATGCGTGCCTGAAATCCAACAATGCAGTCAAATTTTGAAACTCCTAAATGACCTCCTTTGAATCCAAGTCTCACTTCCAGGTCATGCTGATGCAAGAAGTGGGTTCCCATGGTCTTAGGCAGCTCTGCTCTTGTGGCTTTTCAGTGTACAGCGTCCCTCCCAGCTGCTTTCATGGGCTGGTACTCTCTGTAGCTTTTCCAGGTACACAGTGCAAGCTGTTGGTGGATCTACCATTCCGGGATCTGGAGGATGGTGGCCCACTTCTCACAGCTCCAGTAGGCAGTGCCCTGGTAGAGACTCTGTGTGGGGGCTCTGACCCCACATTTCCCTTCCACACTGCCCTATCAGAGGCTCTCCATGAGCGCCCTGCCCCTGCAGCAAAATTTTGCCTGGACATGCAGGCGTTTCCATACATCTTCTAAAACCCAGGTGGAGGTTCCCAAACTTCAGTTGTTGACTTCTGTGCATCCACAGGCTCAACACCACATGGAATCTGCCAAGGCTTGGGGGGTCCACTTTCTGAAGCTACAGCCTGAGCTCTACAATGGCTTCTTTCAGCCATGACTGGGGCATCTGGGACACAGGGTACCACATCCCTAGACTGCACTCAGCAGCACTTTTTCCTGGGTCTGGTCCACAAAAACATTTTTCTTCCTGGGCCTCTGAGCCTGTATGAGAGGTGCTGCTATGAAGGTCTCTGACATGGCCTGGAGAAATTTTCCCCATGGTCTTGGAGATTAACATTAGGCTCCTTGCTATATCTGCAAATTTTTGTAGCCAACTTGAATTTCCTCTCAAAAACTGGGATTTTCTTTTCTATTGCACTGTCAGGCTGAAAGTTTCTGAACTTTTATTGCCTGTTTCCCTTTTAAAATTGAATGCCTTTAACAGCACCCAAGTTGCCTCTTGAATGCTTTACTGCCCAGAAATTTCTTTTGCCAGTTACCCTAAATCGTCTCTCTCAAGTTCAAAGTTCCACAAGTGTCTAGGGCAGGAGCAAAATGCCACAGTCTTTTGCTAAAACGTAACAAGAGTCACCTTTGCTCCACTTCCCAACAAGTTCCTCATCTCCATCCAAACCACCTCAGCCTGGACCTTATCATTCATGTCACTATCAGCAATTTTGTCAAAGCCATTTAACTCGTCTCTAGGAGGTTCCAAACTTTCCCACCTTTTCCTGTCTTCTTCTAAGCTCTCCAAACAGTTCCAAGCTCTGCCTGTTACCCAGCTCCAAAGTTGCTTCCACATTTTTGGGTATCTTTTCAGCAACGCCCCACTCTACCAGTACCAATTTACTCAGCTATTCACAATCCACACAGTATTATAACTGAATCATTTTGTTATTCAATCATTTTTGAATAGTATTTTTTTAAAGAGTGCTATACACTAATTATAAAATAAAACAATAAAAGAGAGTAAATAAGGAAAAAAATGGTACCAATTTACTGGTACCAATTTACTCATAGTCCAACATATAGAGCTGATTTTCCTTGACATGTTTTTATATTTTATTTCAAATTTTAATATAATCTGGACACTTTTTTTTACATTGAAGAGCTAATTTTGTATCTTTAATTTTTCTTATTATGACATGAGCTTTTCAAGTTTATTATAAACTCTTTATAGAGGTCAATGTATTTTAGCATGTGGTGGTACACCTCCCCCTGCTTGAGAACATTAAAATTTATGAGGGGGCTTTTGGATGTAACAGTGACTGAGGGTCCATTGGCATTTAGCACTGGGAGTCCAGGAATGCTAAACCTCTTGCAATGTGCAAGACAGTCCTGATATTTAAAAATAATTTCTCTACCCAGGTAAGTTAATATCTGACTTGAGAATATTGAATGTGGAATACTATTATGATTTTCTAACTAATCCCTTGCTAGTGAGAAGGCTAAATGGCACAACCGCTTTGAAAGCAGTTTGTCCTTGTCACGTGAAAGCTAAACAGAGTTTTGCCATACAATAAAGCAGCTTCACTTCCAGGAATTTACTCAACTGATTGAAAAGCTTACATTGACATACAAAACTTATGTATGACTGTTTATAGCAGCTCTTTGATAATCATCAAAAACTGAAAACAACAAAGCTGTCCTTCAGGAGGAGAATAAACAAATGGTTCATCTATATAACAGAAGACTATTAAGTTACAAAAAGGAATAAACTCTAAAGCCACATGAAGGTGTAGAGGAATCTTAAACACACATTACTAACTAAAGACACCGATCTGAAAGGACTATATAATTTATGATTCTATTCATATGACATTATGGAAAAGGAAAACTATAGGAACAACAAAAAGACCAGTAATTTCTAAGGGTTGACGAGTGAAGCAAAGGACTTTTTTTTTGAGTGAACTATTGTGTACAGTATGATAATAGTAGATAAATAACACAATGCATTTGTAGAAACCTATTGAAATTATAGCATAGTGCAAACTTTAGTGCATGTCAACTAAAAACAAAGTGGGAAAATTAAAGATTTAAGGTTGGAATGCAAACTTTGACAAAATAACCTAACAGTATTTTAAATGTATGAAGTAACCCTACTGAAGAGTGCGGGAGAAGTTTGTAGGACTAAAGGAAAAAAAAAACTGTATAAAAGCTCTGTATTCTAGTTGCAAAATTGTAACCACGGAGGTCCAGGTTAACAATCCTGACACCATTGTACATTTATGCTGGAAATGAATAATTAAGTAAAAGTACAGAAGGTAGTGCAAGTCAGGTTTCTCACTGTTTCAATGAGAGGTTACAGATAAGTGGGAGGAAAATGTTAGCCTGATCTATGTGGTAATGGAGTGGAGTTGCCAACATGAGTAAGAACTCCTGTTTAGATAAATATGAATAGTTGCATATAAAAATAAAGATATGTGTGTACACGAAGGGTGAATATATACACATTTGTGTTTTTTTCTATTGTCATGAAAGAGGACCTAGAAGCCATGACATTCAGTAGCCATGAACACACCTAGTGTATAGGTTTTGGTTTTTGATTTGATTCTCCAGGGAAAGAAACTATGACTCCTTGGAGAAATGGCTGATTCCAGGGCTTGGTCAAAAACTATACAGGATGAGCCTGGAGCATCTTGTAGCATCAGTAAGTAGGAGAGTTCTCAGAAAAAACTAGGAGAAGGAAGGAGAAGAGCCCACAATATTGTGGCTATACACACACACACACACACACACACACACACACACACGCGCACACACACACACACACACACTCAAGAAAGCAATATAACTTCCCTTGGTAGCATTTTGTAAATTTTGGACAGTTCCTCTTTTGTCACAATAATTGGGAGGACATTATTCAAATTTAATGGGTCAAAGACAGGGTTGGGTTGCCAATTGTCCTGTAATGATTACTGAAAAACTACCAAACAAAACAAACCCCTGCCCACAACCATTTTCCCAGATATTTATGTGGGCAAAACAAACAAACTGCTTATGGTTATTTAGGAATAAAAACCCAACCTCATTTTATATATATGTACACAGTAATGTTTTTATAGTTTTAATATGCAATATATGAACATATTTCTTCTCTATACTGAGGGAAGATTGTCATTTATTTTGTTTGGAACTTTACTAAGTCTTGTTTATTCTACTGGAAAATCATGTAAACAAAGGGATCTGTGTGAATAAAATTTGAATATCTAATACAAAACATAGAAGTTAATTTATGTTTGTAACTATCACATATACAGTGATTCTATACTTACACTTACAAATATCTAATACATTGTATCTTTTAGGGTGGTTATTTTTTGGTATTCATGTCTTAAAACATCTATTATTTGTCATGACTACCTTTTACTTTACTTTTTTATGTTATATGAAAAATTCTGCTTACTTTTTGAAAGCTTGTACATAAGTAGGTAATATAATTTATCCGTTTTTCTTCCAGATAACAAAGAAAGTATTCAACTATTTATTATAAAATGAATTTGTATCTCATTGCATTGAATACCATTAACTTTATGTAATAAACAGACCTAGGAACAGAAACTCTGACAGAGACAACTAATTGTCTACCAAAACTGTGATCTACCCACCTAGAGTATGCAGTTGTTTCTGGGAAGTGGGTGCCCAGACTGGAAAAATATTTTCAAACCCTTCCTGCTTCTAGGTAAGTTAATGTGACAGTTTTCAGCACTGCAATATTGCAAAGTGGATAAGCCTTCCCCACCTCCCGCACCCTGGCTAGAAGTCAGGGACTTCATAGACTTGGGCATGGATCAGTTACAAATTAAAGAGAATCAAATCCCAGAATTAAGAAGGTGAAGACTCTCTGACCACTAAGGTACATCCATATTGGACTCTTCAGGAGGGAGAAATTAACTTCTATTTTGATAAGTCATTGAAATTTGATGAATTTTGCTATAACAATAATTATTACCAAATTAATACACAGAATCCAAGTTTATCACTGACTAACTTGAGAAAGTCACTTACTGGGTCTGTTTTTTTCTTAATATTGAAAAGGAAGTGAATAATAAAAACCTTATAGGGCTATTGTGGGATTTAAGTAAGATTATGCTTAGAAAAAAGCACCTGCACTTAGTAAGCCTAACTTAAGTTGCCTGGGGGATTGCCCTTTTTGTTCCAATTTGTGCACTTATTTATCTGCAGTTTCACTTCTAACATCCAATAATGAAACTTAGACCTCAATTTCATTTAACTACACTAGGTTGTAACTAAGGCTCTGAAATGTGTCTGTCGAATTGTCAGGTCATAGGGTCTCCTTTTTTTTCTATTAAATGTGTCATTTGAAATACAGATAGCCATCGTACTCTATCTGAATCAAGTCTCAAAGAGTAGTGGCTGTTGGATATTTTGCTTCACTCATTTATCAGAGAAATATATCGTTTATTTTGTGACCAAAATGGTAATCATTACTAACGTGCATCACATTTTCCCCAGACTGTGGAGAATTTACATCATTAATGCAGCATAGACGTAGAAAAGGTTCCAGGTTCAAATCCTGTTTAAACCTCTTGTATAAGTTTCCAAGGGGGCTTCCAGACTGAGCTTTTGCTCATGATGAAAATACAAGGATTTGTTTAAAAATTGTGTAGAAGCTATGAATATGGAAATGGTGAGGCTAATGCCAGTAGATGCGTCAGCCATTCAATGTTTTATTCAGAGCCCTGGCACAGAGACCCGAGGACCTTGTGACACACCCTTGCCTGAAATGCCATGCTGCCTATGGGCAAGTCAGTGAGCACTTTCAAATAGAGTACTTTGTTTTCAAATAGTACCTATTTCAAGACTTCCCAGGTGACCAATTTTGGAAAAAGTTGCCAAAATTTAAGAAGGACTCTGCATATCTGGTCAAAAATCTTTAAATTCTTCTAGCTGATCACAAAAATATTTCTCTGCACACTATGAAAATAATTGCATTTATTTACATTAATGACATGGGAAGCAAATGATTTAATTGCACATTAAGAATTTCTGAAGCACGTCAATTGAACATTTTCTCATCATCTTAACAATCTACAATGGAGCATTCTTTCCTACAGAAATGGCTTCAAATTATTTGGGGCAAAAACATGTCTTGGAATATTTCATCACAGTTTTGTACCGTTGTCTTCCTTTCTCCCTCTTCCCAAAACACAACTGTGTACATGTATATGTGGGCAAAATATATGACATTTCGGGTAGCGTATGAAGTCTTAACATCAGCACATGGACTCTAGGACCAGATCCTCTGGCCTTCAGGATAAAGGCCCACCTACCTGCTCGGCTTGCCTTCAAATTCTTTTATTTTCTCCTTACCTTCCCAAGCAGACCCATCTCACTCTGCTTGCTCTATGCCCACTTCACCTCAAGGGGACCAACACCATATCGGTCTTTGAATACACTAGCATGTTCATGCATCATACCTTTGCACATCCCCTTCTCGACCTGAAAAAGCCATCTTCTCACCATCATTTGATTCATTTGTTATTCTTCAATACATTAGTTCAGATTCCTTTTCTTCCATAAAACCTAGTTTTCCATGTGCGTTTTCTTGGTACCTTCTCTGTGTTCCGATAGCACAGACTGTGCACCTCTGTTCAAGCACTCATCACTCTATACCATATTCATTCTGCCTCTTTCCAGGCAGGGACTGAATTTTATTAATATCTGTATCTCTAACCTCCAACACAAAGTCTGTTATAAATAGAGATGATCAATGAAAGTCTGTAGAATGAATGAATGAATGAATGATGGAATGGCCTCTCTTACATTTTGAAGACAGAAAGGACTAGGCTTAAATGTGAACAATTGAAACAAATAATAGATCCCAGTATCACCAGCAAAGCCTCAGCATGCTTAACTGCAGAACAGCAAGTGCCAAGCTAATTTAATTGGGCTATTTCAGATCAAATAAGCGGCAAGGTCGAGAGAAGAGAACAGAAGAAAGCAAAGTGTCAGTGTTAGATTAAAACATAGTGGCCAATAAAATCATCAGGTGAAAAATGAATGCCAATTTTCATGGTGTTCAACCAGTCTTTATGAGATGAAAACATGCTACAGGCACACTTTTTTTTTAAGTAAAAACAAACCTAATAAGCAGAAAGACTGAGTTGAGCCCCTAGGGGAGGAGTGGGCTGCTGTTCTCATTAGAGTGTGGAAGTTAGATAACAGCATATAATTTTTACAGAGCTCTTTCTGTCTCACCAATAGAAGAATGAGAGAGAGGACGTTAGAATATAAAGATAGAGCAAGTTTCCCCAGCTATATCCTGCCCTCCCCTTCATTAAGCCTCCAGCTCCTCCAGGCCTGGTGTGTACCTATATCTTTTAGCACAGAGTTTTCATGTCAAAGACTGATGAAGAAGGCTGGCAAGCGATGAAGAGGAAATCAGAAGGCCTGCATTCCAATGTGTGCTGTAACTTACCTGCTTGTGGAATGCTTGGTACGTTACACTTGCTATCTTCAATTTCTTTATCAAGATGGGTCATCGTGTCTCTCTCACTGGACTGAAAGAGGGAGAAAACAGTAAGCTCTGTGCACTCCAGGAGAGTACCTCTTTCCTCCCAGGCAGAGACTAAATTCTGTTAATACTTATATTTCTAACCTGTAACATGAAGTCTTGTATACATAGCGATGATCAATGTTAGTCTATAGAATGCACATTTATTATATTGTGTACTGTCGAGTCCGTGTATGCACCCTTCATAAAAATAGGAACTCTGAAGGTGGGAACCAATTTTTACTTAAGTTTGGAATATGATAGATATTACTCACTGAAATGAAAAAAGAGGTATTCAGTGAACACCTAGTAGAAAAATAAATTATTTACTATGGTAGTTCCTAAAGAATACAGGAAACAAAGCATGGTTTACTGGTGTCTAAGAAGATTGGCGTCTTCCTATGTAGACAAAACGGGCCACCTGGAAGGCATTAGCAAGCAATATGAGATGACATCAATAAGTCCTTGTCTTAGCACAGGATGCTCTAAAAAATGTCACAAACTGGATGTCTTAAACAGCACAAATTTATTTCTCACAGTTCTGGAAGCTGGAAGGTTAAGGACAGGGTGCCAACATTGTTAGGGTCTCGGTGAGTGCCCCATTTCTGGTTTATAGGCACCCATCCTGTATATGCTCATATGACAGGGAGATGGGTAGCTATCTTTCTAGCATCTTCTTATAAGAGCACTAATCCCATTCATAATTCCACTTGCATTCACTAATTATCTCCCGAAGACCCCAACTCTTAATATCATCACATTGTGATGAGGGTTTCAGCATATGAATTTCTGGGAAAAGACACAAACATTCAGTCCATAGCAGTCCTCATGATTTAGAGCAGGAGATATTTGTTATAGCATAATAATTGGGCAAAGTGGAATTTCAGTCCTTGGTTCATACATATCTTTTCACATACCTTTTTAGGTAAATGAAAAATACCTTCCAATGGCAAAATATTTCTTACTTTATCAAACATGTCATTCTCCCACTTCATCAGATAAATTACGTGAATGTGACTTTTATCCACTGGATAGAAGTTCTTTGAATTCCAAACACAAATACAGAAGCACAGTTACTAGTTTAATTGAAACATCTGTTTTCAACTTCCTGAAAGGAACAGAAGAGGTTGCCAATGTACATACATATTTGAAGCTTGGCTTGTATTGCACACATGGATACAATATGCATTTGTAACAATTTTCCAAGTGGTCTAATATCCCATTCAGGAAAAAGAAGACGATGGAAGAATGGGATATAGGAAAATGAGTAAGTGCCGCAACATCCTTTTAGAAATTCAAGTTTCTAAGAGATGGCAGAGATCACTGCTTAATGGTCAATGTAACCAGCTGCTGGCTATGTGACCAAATGTTTACCTGTGGGTAATGTTTCTCCTTGAAGAACCCCATTTCTCAGAAAGAAACAAAAGGCTCTAGCTCAAATGGAGGGATAAGTTTGGATCTAAGGCTCCACAGTTCTAAATTCTGGCCTTTTTTTTTTTTTCTAATTTGTTCAATGACTTTGAAAAAGTACCTCATCATTTCACCATTCTGGATCTCAGTTTTTTCATCTGCAAATTGAAAATCACTAACAGGAACTGAGTCAAGGTGGCTGGACTCTAGCTCTCTTGAGATGATAATACTCTTTAAATCAATAAGCAGGTAGCCAACCTCTGAGGAAGTGAGAATGCAACCCATATTTCCTAACGACACCCTAATTGTCCTAACAAGTTAATCACCTGATATTTATCACAATCTCTACATTTTGGGTAGAGATTTATAGATGCAAGGATAGGGAATAGCTAAAACTATTTTCTGACCTGAAGAAAATAAAACAAAATAAACACAAAATGAAAGCATATTAAGAATTTATTTTGGATCTCAACCCTGATCATATTAATCCACTGAGCAACAGGACAGGGCAAAAAGGATCTGAGCCTAGCATTTCACCTTGCGTCTCGGCATGCTAAGTCATCAAGAACACTGCCGGAATTAAGTAATTAGTTAATATAGGTTAACTGTGATGTGGTTTGGCTCTGGGTCGCCACCTAAATCTCATCTCAATTCGTAATCCCCACGTGTTGAGGGCAGGACCTGGTGGGAGGTGATTGGATTATGGGCGCAGTTTTCCCCATGCTGTTCTCCTGATATGAAGGAGTTTCAGGAGACCTGATGGTTTTAAAAGCAGCAGTTTCCCCTGCTCCTTCTTTTCCTTCTGCCACCTTGTGAAGAAGGCATCTTGCTTCTCCTTCATCTTCCACCATGATTATAAGTTTCCTGAGGCCTCCTCAGCCATGTGGAACTGTGAGTCAATTAAATCTCCTTTCTTTATAGCTTACCCAGTCTCAGGTAGTATCTTTATAGCAAGGCGAGGATGGACTGATATAATGTCAACTAACTTGTGTGAGTTTTAGTTTTCTTGTTTACAGTAAAGGGAAAATAATGACTATTCTACTGTTAAGTATTAAATAAAACCAGTAAGTGAAGGATCTAGCATTGTACCTACAGTGCATGGCAGATTAAAATATAGTTGGTTTTACCACGCTACCGAATTGCCTTTGGAAAACAATTCATTTTCATGAAATACGGCCTAATATCACTTTGCTTTCTAGAACTTTATAGCTGCATTTTCTTCCTGTGTCTACTGTTAGCAACAGGTTCTTAAGTTTACTTGAAGCCTCCTAACCATATTTTAAAATCCAAAAAGCATAACCTTAATATGGGATCCTGAGATCTATTTCTTTGCATTTTTATCTATTTCTGACCCTGAGGCCACTCACTTACAGGAATCTGATTTTCTCTAAGCCCTCTGATGTTTTCCAGGGAAGGAAACACTTCAGGAAAGGCAATTGTAAAAAAATGGCAAGATTTTTTTCTGAAAGGTAGTGGAAGAAAATATACAGATCAGTCTGTAGCATGACTGACCCACCAAGGCAAGCAGAGGTGGCATCTGGGCTGCCACCTTGGAGAGAGGTCGATGCCCTGGGTGTGTGCAGACAGGTGGAGGTGGAGAAGACTAGAGTGGTAGCAGTCAGGCTTCATACATCTCTTTAAAGCACCAGAAACCCACAGAGTACCAGGAAACAGATTCCTCAAAGGTCTCTGTCTCTCCTCACAAACGTTTTTGCCAAGCATTCAAAGGAACTAAAGGCTTGTGATCTAAACAGGAGGCTCATGAACTCCCTTCAATTTCTGGTAGACCTTTGAAGGACATGGACAGAAACATATTCTGAGAACCTCCAGAGTGCAGGAAGAGAAAGGGGGATGGAAGTTAGGAGGAGGAGGATTTCAGCTCCACCTAACAGAAGTTTCACACACAGCTGTCTGCAATGTGGTAGGTACATTGAGGAACTATTTAGCACAATGTAATTAATTACTCATGCACTTAGCCCAGAAATTGACAAGCAAATTCAAATATCACATGAAGGTTGACACAGATTTCTAATTGGCACTTGGCAACTTTGAGTTTTGAATGTTCTTGGCTTTTCTTCTAAAATGAACATATAGTAGCCAAATAGTTATTAGGAGCCTTTATTCTTTCTTCTCATACTCTTTCTGGGTGATATATATTTTCAGAATTTCAGCAACCCACAGACATCTTACTCCTCTGTTGTTCCTGGAATTTCGACCTGCATATCCAGTGCTTGTGGGGCATCTCCACAAGGGAGTCCCACAGCCACTGAAAACAACATATTCAAAATTAAAATGTGAAGAATTGCTTATGTGTACAGTATACACTATTTGGATAATGGTTACACTGAAGCCCAGACTTCACGACTATGTAATATATCTGTGCAACAAAACTGTACTTACGCTTCTCAAATTTACACAAATGAAAAAGTGCGTGCAAGAGGGAGACTGACTAATTCTGAGAAGGACTGCTACATTCCAGTTCCTTTTTAGCAGAATCAAAGGAACCAAAGACTGTATTTCCCAGACTTCTTTAAAACGACCATTAGAGACGTGAAAATGGTGCAAATTTGGTAACATGTCATTTCTAGAGACACAGAGGAAAGGACATTTGTCTTTCTCCCTTCTAAAGTTGTCCTTAGAGCAAGCTCCTTCTGGGAATTTTGCAAGAACCTAATTACCTTTAGTAAATCCTGTTTTGTTTCAACTAGAAAGTGTGGATCCCTTTTTTTTTTTTTAAATTAAACCCTGATCAATGCAATGTTAAGTTAATATTTCATACTACAACTAAATCTGCTTCTTTTGTCGTCTTTGCCTTGCTAAGTGGTACCACCAAACACAGACATCCAGCCATACTACTGGGATATTAACTTTCCAGAATCAAATCTGACTCCATATTCCTATGAAAACCTTTGATCTCCAGCAAGGATGTGACTATTCCTTGTGTGTGTGTGTGTGTGTGTGTGTGCCCGTGCACGCCAGCCTTATACTATAGTGTTGTAATTTTACTAATTTGTTCTCATGTCCCTTTTCCCATTTTACTATAAGGGAGTACATTTATTAAATTTATTAAATGCCTAGATTTATTAAAATATTAAAACTCAAGGATATATTGTTTTTATAACCTGGGGTCATAGGACCCCTGAAAATTACTGCATGTTTTTGTGCATATGATGTGCTTTTTTCTCAGAAAAAATAGTTCATACACTCCACTGTCTGTAGTTTGGTTAAATGAATAAAACAAATTTTAGGCATAAAAATGTAATCAGTGCCTACCTGTCTAATAGCAAGCCATGTACTTTGAAGTTACTACAAAGAGGATACATTGACATGGAAAGTTCTGCTGACGATGTTGTCCCTCATTACAGCATTGTTCATGGGCTTGTTAAACATTTGTCTCCTGATATAGAAACTGAGCTGCATGACAGCAAGGAGTGAGATACCTACTGTCTTCTGAGTGTCTGGCACAAGATGTGGCAAATACTAAATGTTTTTGAAGGAATAAATGAACACATTCTCTGAAATACCACATGCATTCATCAATCACGGTTTTCGTGAGAATAATTACAGAATTTGAGATAAAAAAACATCAATGTAATGCGAGTATATTTGTGGTGGGCAGCTTGATAGATAGTTTTCAATAATCCTAACCTTCTACTGTTCAGACTTTTGAGTGTGCACTGAACATGATGAGCATAATAACTTGCTTTTAATGAACAGAATATGGCCAAGTGTTGGAATGACACCTTTATCATTAGGTTATGAAAGATCGTGGTTTTCTGGTGTTCTCTCCCTGACTTCTCCCATGTGCCGATTATTTTGGGGAGGATGATATGACAAGGAACTGAGGGACGTGTCTGTCCAAAAGCCAACAGGGAACTGAGGCCCTCAGGCTCATAGTCCTGAAGGAACCAAATCCTGCCAACAGCCATGGAGTGAGCTTGGAAGCAGATCCTGCCCCAGCTGAACTTTGCAGTGACAGTGGGCTTGGCTGAGTCCTTGACTGCAACCTTGTGAGAGACCCCAAAGCAGAGGACCCAGCTAAACCTTTCCCAGATTCCTGACTTGCAGAGTCTGAGATAATACACTGAAGTTTTAAGCCACTGAACTTGGGAGTAATTTCTTCGCTAGGTAACTAATACAGTGTGTGTATATTTTGTACATAACTGAAAAATAAAAATAGGAAAAGGAATATACAGGCAAATACTATTGCCATGATAGATTCTGTTTTTGCTCTAACATGCTATCAGGCCATAAAGATCCAGTGTTTGTGGAAGTGCATGTAATAGAAGCATGGCATAATGGAAAGAATTTATTTTTTAAAATGAATCTGTTTGACTTTTGACAAATCTCCACATGAGTTCCTATGCCTATTCTGTCTTTCACAGCTCTAAGAATTAACTGTTGGGCAGCATGATGATAATTCTTGCATCCTAGATTTATTAAAATATTAAGGCTCAAAGAAGCATTGTTTTTATAACCTGGGGACATAGGACCCCTGAAAATCACTGCATATGTTTATGGATATGATATACTTTTCCTCCAAAGAAATAGTTCATACATTTCACTAAATACTCAAGGAATTATGTATTCCCATAACATTTTAAAATATTGATTTATTCTAATCATTTTATATGAAAAAATAATTCTTAAAGAGAAATAATTTATATCATACTCTACAGCTAGTTAGTCTCAGATATAAGGATATATAAGTCTTCAAATTAGCTACTGCTTCTGCCATTTCCTTAGGTTTTTGGTTTGCATGTTTTTTACTATGCTCCCTCAGCTTGTACAGATTAGAAGACACACAGAATATCATTAATGTTATCTAATTAATCTGGTAAATAATTTTTAATTCAACCACATGTTTATTGGTTTCCTTTTATGTACCAGACACAGTTCTGGGTGCTGAGAATACAACAGGAAACAAAACTCATTCCCTGTCCATGTATAGCTTATACTACAGTGAGGGTAACGGTATTAGTTCATTTTCACATTACTATAAAGAACTGCCCAAGAATGGGTAATTTATAAAGGAAAGAGGTTTAGTTGACTCACAGCTCAGCATGGCTGAAGAGGCCTCAGGAAACTTACAATCATGGTAGACAGTGAAGGGGAAGAAAGGTATCTTTTTCACAAGGTGGCAGGTAGGAGAAGTACGGAGCAAAGAGGAAAGAGCCCCTTATAGCACCATCAGATGTCATGAGAAGAAGATCATGAGAACAGCATGGGGGAAACCACCCCCATGACTGAATTACTCCACCTGGCCTCTCCCTTGACACGTGGGATTATGAAGATTACAATTCACGATGAGATTTGGGTGGGAACACATAGCCTAACCCTATCATTAACAGAAACAGAAAAATTCATAAGCAAATAGATAACATAATTTTAGATGATGCTTTGTCATTTGTGTCATCTTGCATATGGCTGCTGTCATTCATGGGATAAGGGTTACCTTTTATTTCTCTGACTCTTAAAGAAAAGGCTTTATACCAGAAAGTCTCCCTGAAATCACGCTGCTTCTATGATATTTACAGTGGAAATGCCCAGTGTTCACAGTGCCCAAACGAGAGCAGAGAAATTAGCTTTTATGGAAAATGACATTTGGAATATGAGATTTAATCCAACACAATACAATTTTCTCTTTGACCAGTGACCAATACAACTCAATTCCATTGTGATAATATTTTTATTTGCAGTCTATTTTAGGGTCGTCCTTAATCAATTGCTCAGACAAAAAAAAAAAAAAAGTCTCCTGAAAAAGTAAAGATTCAAACGGGTAGATATGGCCTCCTGAAAATTACCAAGAAAATCAAATTTTACAAAATGCTTACACCACTAAGGATTAATTACACCTGTTAATGGTTGTTTAAAAAGTAGACTGTTTAAAAGTGACTTTCTTTTTATCAAATGGTCATTGAAAGTCAAGAGAAATACAATTTTGCCAGTTAAAATTTTGAAATAAAAATGGTGACACGTGAAAAAATAGATAAAGGAGGTTACAGAGTTTATGTGGCAACAGTGCAAATATTTAAATTTAAGAAAATTAAGGTGAGGAGAAGACATTGTGATCAAGTAGTGTAGAAAATAAAAAAATTGGTCTGTGGCTGCATGCTAGATTAAAAACAATGTTAAGATAGTACAAACCCGAATAATTGATCTATGATATTAAAAAAGGGAATTATCTTTAATTTCAGTAGAAATAACATGCCAATATAAATCGCAGATAGACTAATAAGATAAAAATGAAGAAATCTAATATTTAGTGCTGAAATAACTCCCTATTATAGGCATGGAATAAAGTAATACATTATCACAGACAACACATTTTTTATCTCAAAATTCAGTTTCCAGTACTTGAAAAGACTTGGAGACAATAACCTTTAATAGACTGAGGATGATAATAATGGTTTGAAAGAAAGAAAATATAATACAGCAGGCTGCAGAGAAGTCATGGATAAAATCCCTGTGGGGAATATCATAATCAAATTGAACACAATTGGAAATTCAGATAGAAAAGAAAATCTTTGCAGTAATTTTTGTATGTATATTCCATATCCTTATGCTAAGTCTATCAAAAGAAGTTTTAAATCTGTCATATTTGTGCTATGAGAGCTAAAAATTCAAATTGATGAAGGCATATTACATTGGTAACTTCAACGTCATCAGCAGTATCTCTATGAGTGACATGATACCACCAAATAGTCAATAACTCTTTGTGAGTATCCGGTAAAACTAAATAAAATGTTTTCTAATACACATATTTTAATTTCCAAAAAAATAGTGTGTATTATAATTTTACAAAATAATTCTTTTATTTGTATCAAAAAATGAATTAGGTCCTAGGCTAGACACTTTAAAATACATATTTTACTTACATTACTGTCTAGTAGGATATCTTTGATGTTTGACCTTTGTCCACTAAATGAAATCCAAAACTTCTCTCCTTTACTTTTCACATTATTTCAGGAAAATTATTTCAAGAAAATAATCAGAATTAGCATGTTAATAATTAGCCTTTTAATAATAATCTTTAATACTGTATAAACAAAAATAAGTAATGTTGTTATTTATAACTCCCTAAAATAATGAGTTTTTCTTGTTTTTTTAAAAAAGTAACCTTTAGGAATAAAGCTAATAACCACATTGATGATTTATTACATAAATAGATATAATTTATAAATCAACATTATTTTACTTAAAAAAATTATTATTATTTAGAGACAAGGTTTTTCTCTGTTGTCCAGGCTGGAGTGCAGTGGTATGCTCATTGCTCACTGCAGCCTTAGACTTGGGCTCAAGACATCCTACCTCCTCAGCCTGGTGAGTAACTAGGCATATAGGCACATACCGCTATGTCCTGTTAATGTTTTTATTTTTTGCAGAAATGAGGTCTCACTAGGTTGCCCAGGGTGCTCTTTAACTTCTGGCCTCAAGTGATCCTCTTGCCTTGGCCTCCCAAAGTGCAGGAATATAGGCATAAACCACGGTACCTGGCCATGACTTATTTTTTAATTGACAAAAATTATTGAATATATTTATGGGGCATAACGTGATTTTTTGAAATATGTGTACATTGTGGAATGTCTAAATCAATCTGATTAACTTGGAATACTTGCATTACCTCCCATACTTATCCTTTTTGTGTGTTGAGAACACTTAAAGCCTACTCTCAGCAATTCTCAAGTATACAATGTATGAACTATAGTCACCATGTTGAGCAACAGAACTTTTCCCTCCTAACTGGAACTTTCTAATACTCTTGAGCCTGTTTGTTTTTTGTTTGTTTGTTTCTCTTCCATTTGTTGCAATGTCACACTTGTCATTGTTCAGAGGATCCACATCTTCTCCTAATCACTGTGACAAGGGAAATTAAAATATATATATATATATATATATATATATATATATATATATATGTATATAACAAACCCTCCATTTATATTATTTTTTAAACTTCTAGAGGTAAGAACTACTCAAAGGAGAAATGCTTCTCAGCAGAATCACATTAGATGAAATCATAATTCTCATGGCTTCTATTAGCATGTAAATAAAATGATTCTTAAATCTAGAGCTCCAGCTTATATTACATTCCTGGACTTGCGACTCATAAATCTTATTAAATACAGGTATATGTCATTTTATTTCACTCCACTTTATTGCAATTCACAGATACAGTGATTTTTACAGATTGAAGGTTTGTGGCAACCCTGTGTTGAGTAAGTCTATGAGAACCATTTTTCCAAGAGCATGGGCTCCCTTTATGTTCTCGTCCTCTGTGTACATTTTAATAATTCCTCAATATTTCAAACTTTATTGTGATTATTATATCTCTTATGATCTGTGATCACTGATCTTTGATGTTACTATTATAATTGTTTTTGGGCACCATGAAGCATGTCCATATAAGATATCAAATATAATTAATAAACAATGTATGTGTTCTGACTGCTGACCAACCATTTCCCATCTTTCTCCCTCTCCTCTGGCCTCCCTATTCCCTGAGACACAACAATATTGATATTAGGCCCCTGCAATGGCCTTTAAATGTTTAAGTAAAAGGAAGAACCAAACATCTCTCACTTTAAATCAAAAGCTAGAAATGACTAAGCTCAGTGAGGTAGACATGTTAAATGCCCAAATAAGTCAAAAGCTAGGGCTCTTGTGCTGCAGTTAGCCAAGCTGTGAATGCAGAGGGAAAGTTTTTGAAGGAATATAAAAGTATTATCCACACAAATGAAAAGAAAGCCAAACAGCCTTATTGCTGATAGGGCAAACATTTTAGTGATCTGGATGGAAGATCAAAGCAGCCACCAGCATTCCCTTAAGTCAAAGCCTAACCCAGAGCAAGGCCCTAATTATTTTCAATTCTGTGAAGGCTGAGAGAGGTGAGGCAGCTGCAGAAGAAAGGTTGGAAGCTAGTAGAGGTTGGCTCATGATGCTTAGGGAAAGAAATCATCTTCATAATGCAAGAGTGCAAGGTGAAGCAGCAAGTGCTAATGTAGAAACTGCAGCAAGTTGTCTAGAAGATTTAGCTAAGATCATTGATGAAGGTGGCTACACTAAACAACAGATTGTTAGTGTAGATGAAACAGCCTCCTATGGGATAAAGATGCCATCTAGGACTTTCATAGCTAGAGAGGAAATGTCAATGCCTGGCTTCAGAGCCCCAAAGGACAGGCTGACACTCTTGTTAGGAGCTAATGCAGCTGATGACTTTAAGTTGAAGCCAGTGCCCATTTCCCATTCCAAAAATTCTAGGGCCCTTAAGAATTATGCCAGATCTACTCTGCCTGTGCTCTATAAATGGAACAACAAAGCCTGGATGACAGCACATCTCTTTACAACATGATTTGCTCAATATTTTAAGACTACTGTTGAGACCTACTACTCAAAAATTATTTTAAAAATATTTCTGTTCATTTACAAAGCACCTAGTCACCCAGGAACTCTGATGGAGGTGTATAAGGATATGAATATTGTTTTCATGCCTGCTAACACAACATCCATTCTGTAGCCCATAGATTAAGAATACATTTCAACTTGCAAGTCGTATAATTTAGGAAATATATTCATAGCACTTTAGCTCCAATAAATAGTGATTTCTGTGATGAATATGAGAAAAATAAATTGAAAAAGTTCTGGAAAGCATTCACCATTCTAGAAGCCATTAGGAACATTTATGATTAATGGGATGAAAGGGGTCAAAATATCAATATTAACAGGAGTTTGGAAGAAGTTGATTTCAATCCTCATGGATGACTTTGAGGAGTTCAAGATTTCAGTGGAGGATGTCACTGCAGATGTATAAATAGCAAGAGAACTAGAATTTGAAGTGGAGTCTGAGTATTTCACTGAATTGCTGCAATTTCATAAGGAAACATAAATAGATGAAGGAGTGTCTTTTTATAGATGAGTAAAGAAAGTGGTTTCTTGAGGTAAAATCTACTCCTGGTGAAGATGCTGTAAAAATTATGAAATGACAAAAATGATTTAGAATATTACACAAACTTGGTGGGCATCGTAATGGCAAGTTTAAAGGGGATTTATTCCATTTTTGAAAGAAATTTTACCATGGATAAAATACTTCTAGACAGAATTGCATACTACATAGAAATATTTCATGAAAAGAAGAGACAATTGAGGCAGCAGACTTCATTGTTTTATTTTAGGCATTTGCCACAGCTGCTGTGACTTTCAACAACCATCACCCTAATGAGTCAGCAGCCATTAACATCAAGGTGAGACCCTCCACCAGCAACAAGACTATCACGGTCTGAAAGCTTGGATGATTGCAAACATGTTTTAGCAATAACATATTTTTTAATTAAAATATGTGAATTATTTTCAGATATAATGCTATTGCACACAGAAGAGTACAGTATGGCATAAACATATACTGGGAAACCAAAACAGAAATTTCTGTGACTTGCTTTATTGCAATCACCACTTTATGTGGTGGTCTGGGCCCAAATCCACAATTCTGAGGTATGCCTGTCTATTTATTTCTAATCTACCTATTTTTAAATCCAATTAAGACCTTATATTCATCATGTCTCAAACAAAGCATTTGCTTCAGTTTGGTTAAAGTTTAAAGTTTTGAGTAACTTGCTTCTCCTCTTTTGTTTCATACTTCAAAAAAATGCCATCACCTTCCATCCAGTTCCCCAAGCCAGCTCCCAAGAAATTTTATTTGATTTAAACCTCTTTCTTGTTTTATTTTTCCCTTTGCTTTGTTGAGGTATAATGGACAAATAAAAAGTGCGCATATTTAAGGTATACAACTCAATGTTTTGATATATGTATACATCATGAAATAATCACCACAATCAAGCTAATTAGCATATCCAAAACCTCACATGGTTACCTTTCGATAGCGAGAACATTGAGGATCTACCCACTTAGGAAGCTTCAAGTGTACAATACTATATTGTTAACTGTGGTCACCAAACTGTAAGCATAGTAGATGTCCATTTCTTGCTCTTTACATTTGATCAAGTCACTCAATTACTCAATTTTCTCAGTCATGTGAATGCACCTTAACTAAATCTCTATTCAAAACACCTCATTTCCCCCATTCGCTTTTACTATCGAAGTTCAAGCTATTATTATTAATTTGAACCTTGGTCACTTTGAAACCTCCAGGGTTATCATCATTCCTTCAGTTTTGCCTCTGCTGTCCCCCTACCAACCCATTTTTCTCTTGCAGCCAGAGTGATGCTTTTTCTAAACACAAATCTGTTGTTTATACCCCTCTTTTTTAGTAAACCATTTAATGGTATCCAAATGCCTTTTTGGATAAATTATATTCTATGTACTCTATTCAGAACTCTTGCACACACTGGTTGTTGCCTTTCTATATACATGCCCCTCATTTCTATTCCCTTTTTTCCATGTTTCAATTGATCAGAACTTCTTTCAGTTCATCAGTTATGGCATGGTGTCTTAGTTGAAGTTTACCCAAAAGCAGAGCTTGAGACAGGATTTACTTCCATGTTGTCTTGATCCATCCGGGTTCTTTTTTTTTCTTTTTTTTTTGAGACAGAGTCTCACTCCATCACCAGGCACCAGGCTGGAGTGCAGTGGTATGACCTGCCTCAGCCTCCCCAGTAGCTGGGACTACAGGTGCGCGCCACCACACCCAGCTAATTTTTTTGTATTTTTAGTAGAGACAGGGTTTCACCATGTTGGCCAGGATGGTCTTGATTTCTCAACCTTGTGATCCACCCACCTTGGCCTCCCAAAGTGCTGGTATTACAGGCATGAGCCACAGCGCCCAGCCCCATCTGGGTTCTTAAAGCAAATTACGATGAACTGTTTATCTTATAAACAACAGAGCTTTACTTGTCATGTTCTGGGAGCTAGGAAGTCTGACATCAATATGACAGCAGATTTGGTGTCTGGTGATGACCCACTTTATGGTTAACAAACAATGACTTCTCACTGTGTCCTCACATACTAGAATGGACAAGGGAGCTCTCTGGGGCCTCTTTTATAAGGGCATTCATCTCATTTAAGGGAACTGGTTATTTCCCAAAATCTTCACCTCCCATGACCTTGGGGATTGAGGTTTCAGTATATAAATTTTGGGGGACAAAAACATTTAGATATTTACATATAAATTTTAATTGGGAGTTGATTTCAGGAATCACCAGTAAGGTAACAAGGAAATGAGACAAAGAAGGAAAGCAGCCAGTAATGGATGGATTAGTGAACATGTTATCACTGTTGGTTATGAAAGCTGAGCCTAACTGTGGAGCTCTGGGGTCCAGCGTTAAACACATGCATTTGAGTTGTCCAATCTCAGAGGCAAGAGAGCCAGGATACCCCTACACTAGTCCTGGGTGGGGCACTAGTTTCTTGGTATTTCCAGCCATTTGCACATGGGCAGAACAGATACCAGCAACCAGAGATCGTCTCCAGGGAGAAAGATACAGGCTTAGATGCCTGAAAAAGTATTTTGGGCCATGAAAATTATAAGGATTTAGGGGATATTGGTGGAGGATTCACATAGTCAGCTACGTAATATTTTTGTGCCTCTGTGTCTTCCTAAGCCTATCGCATTTGCTTGGATAATATCTTGCCCATGCCTTTGATACCCAACTAATTTCTTCTTATTCTTCCTTTGTTAGTTTGGACATAAATTATTCTTTTTTTTTAATTGTATTTTAGGTTCTGGGGTACATGTGCAGATCATGCAGGATTGTTGCATAAGTACACACATAGCAATGTGGTTTGCTGCCTCCATTTCCTGTCACCTACATCTGGCGTTTCTCCCCATATTATCCCTCCCCGACCTCCCCCTGCTGCTGTCCCTCCCTTGGCGCTCCCCAACAGACCCCAGTGTGTGATGCCCCTCTCCCTGTGTCCCTGTGTTCTCATTGTTCTTAATACTTTCTTTGGCCTTCTAAATCTGTGCTAGTCACCTCTTCTCTATATACCCTTTTGTTTCCACTGTCTTAGAATTTCTTACACTAACAGGTTAGGGAGGAGAATGTCATAAGTAGATACACATAAACATGTTGTCATAGAGTTATTGCAGGTAAACAGGTTGTTTATGTTTAGAAATACCCAAGAAAGCTCACTGGGAACCACAATATTTAAACTGGCCCTCGGGAGTAAAAAACATAACTTTTAACAGAGACACTGAGGTAGTTCAGGCTTATTGGTGAAATGGTAGACAGAGCAGTATGACTGCGACACAGGTGTCATAACAAAATGTAGAAGGCAACCCAGTGTCTAATACCAGCACGATAATGTGAGACTAGAAGCAATATCAGCTTTGGGTCATATAAATATTTGATGGGAGAAATTAATGAGAACAACAGCAAAACAATGACAGAGTCATATGCACGCATACACAGCAAAGATACTGTGTATCTTCATTGTCCTAAACATGCTAAGGAAATCGGTGGTGTAGAATTGACCATTTTAGTTTATATGACTGCTTATTATTCTTCATCAGGCAAACTGTCATGGTATGCAAAGACTTAAAAGTGAAATGAATTTTAACAGCAAAAAGGTTTTGTTCTATACAAATGCATTGGGAATCACTTATTGTAGATTCTATATTAGATAAACTTTTAGACTTTCAGGAATTATAAAACATTAATATATAAAGATCTGATGGTCTCTGATCTATAGAATATGATATTTCATCATATGCTTCTACACTGTTTATATTCATTATGAAGAGATATGACTTACTTTTTATCTAATTAAAATCATTGTATGTGTATAGTAGAAATGTAATTATAACAATTAAGAGAAATATTATAAAAAGGGAAATTTAGGTATTTTGCTCAAACAAATTGAATTTCGCAACTATATGTGACATATAATTACCAGTTGCTCTTAAAAGCTTTTATTGACAGTGTATGGTCTCAAAATAGAAGGGAGCCTAAAACTCTAGCCTAGATTGAAGTGTGGTTGTTTTAAGACTTAGAGAGAAAGGAACCAAAAATAATGTTGATCTCTTGCCATGGAGTAGAATTAAGTAGAATGCATATGAGTCACAGGATGTACTTCAGAGCTGAGAGAAATGCATCTTCATAAACACAGTGTGAGGTAAACATTACATTGTTAAAACATTGTTTAACAAAAATTGTCATGGTTTGTGCAAAAGTTTGAAAGAAGTGCCTCAGCAGAAGGGTGGATGGTGGCTGGGCATTGAGGTGGATTCAGACGATGGCCAGGCTTCCATGAAAATTATCAACATTTTCTTTGTAAGGGAGCTTGAAATCCTGGGTTTTATACTTAAACTTATTGAGAAAAAAGTCCCTGAAGATACATATTCAGAAAAAAAAAAAATCAAAGAACTAAAACTCACCTTCGACATTTGATTTACCTTTAATGTAGAATCTGCACATTATTAATTGATTTTTTAATGAATTTATTTAGTCATAATATATAGTCTTAATTTTTCCAAGAAATATATAAAACAACTTAAACTATTTAGGCGTATGAAAATTGGAAATAAGAAAGTTTTAGAAAGGAAAATTCAGAAGAAATTTAGCCAAAATAACTTCTCTAGAAGACCAGAAGTTGTTACTGCAACCAAAGTGTGCTTTTAATCTTTGTGACCAGGTAGCTAACTCAGAAAAAGAACATTCAAAGCTGTGTGATCTTCAGCAATTTAGTCAAAGTCTTTAAGAACCAGTTTTTTAAGTATGAAAATTGAGTTAACAAAACATCCATACCATGTCTGGTAGTTGTAAGGATAAAATGAGAGAATGTGTAAGTCTTGGCACATTACATGGGAAATACCAAAATCTCAAATATTAGTCTATTTCTTCCTCCGTCTGCTCTTTTTACTTCTCTATTCCTTCTGCTACTCCTCCTCTGTCTCTCTTTACCCCCTCTTCTTTTTACTCTTCCCCACTTCTTTTCTGATCAATAAAATTTAGTTTTCCAACAAGAAATGAAAAAAATATTCATTGATGAAATATTTAAGTCAATTACTATCTTCTCACTAGAGATACACCAATAATGAGTTCTCTGTTTTTATGGAGCTTACATTCTTCCTTACAACAAAAGTCGTAATATTGTTTACAAAGGCTTTGTGAGGAACACCTAAGTTAATGGATGTGTAGGGAATAGCACAATACCTGACTGTTGCTATCATTATTAATAACAATTATAAGGTAATTATAACAATTATATTACATAAAGAGAAATATTATAAAAAAGAGAAAATTTGAAAAGAACATGGACTTTATCATTATTACTATAATAGCATTAGCAATAATAATAATAGTTGTAGTTATAGTTGAAATGATCACAGTTGTCACTACATTCGTTGTGATAGTTGTCATAATTGTAGTGGTCTTTCTAATTTCAATAACAAGGACGTTATAGCAGTGTACATTTCAGGAATGACTAAATAATTAATTGTAGACAAAGTATTTCACACAACACAGATAATGCTTAAATAGTAACTAACTCTAATGGAAAACTCAAAGTACTAAGCCACTGCCATATGATACTCTTGAGTTTTTAAAGTGGGCACCATTCATGATTTAAAATTCTGAAGACTTCCAACAGGAAGGACATATTGGTCACCAGGATGTGTGTGTGTGTGTGTGTGTGTGTGTGTGTGTTTTCTTGCTTTTGTATAACCAAGGAAACAGCAGCTTCTTTTACTCCTCGAAAGCAGTGAGGAGAAGTTGGCCTACATGTGTTATTCCAATAACAGCTTATTTCTGATTACAATTATTTTTCTCTTTTACTGACAGTAAATTTATTTCCCACATAATGTTGATTCTCAACTTCTTTTTGTACATGATTCCTCCAAGTTTAGCTGAGACTGGTTTCTTTGGAAATATTAGTATCACTAATTTCCCATGCTCTGTCAAAATGGAACAAAAACAAATAAAAATGACTACTGAATAAATATTCAATACACTGTATATGATATATTATGTGTATGATACATCCACCCCCATGATCCAGATGCCTCCTACCAGGTCCAACTTCCAGCACTGGGGATTATAATTCAACGTAAGATTTGGGTGGGGACAAATATTCAAACTATATCAACTTCTGTTCCAGATTTTCTTCAAGGCAGTTCTACCTGCTTATAACCACAAAATCCTTTCTTAGACATAATTCTCATTTGTTTGCTTTTCAACCTCTTTCCATTCTTCTTTCAAACTGAACAGTGGCCAGCTCGATGCTACCTGAAATGAGAGTTGGGAAGGCCATACTGTGCATTGAAGTCTGCCTCAGATTTGAGTTATTTCGTTCAAGTGGCTAGACTTACTGGACTCTAGTCGCTAAAGATCTCTTTCTATCCTATGTGTTGCATTTGAAATCTGGTAGCAGCCTGCATTTTCAACACTGTAGGACCCTGGACCTTTGGATTTTTTCCAGTTGTCTTGGATATCTACTTGAAAGTCGGACAGTACTATACTTACCAATGTTTGTCATAGCAAAATAAATATTTCCAGTTTTCTAGCCTAATACACATACACACACACACACACACACACAGACACAAACACACACACACACACACACACACATATATATATATATATATATATATATATAAATCTGAGGCAGCCTTTTAACATATATGTATAACTATGTTACAAACACATATGTATAACCATATGTTACAAATACATATATATAAAAACATGTTACAAACACATATATGACTATATATGTTTGATTATGTTACAAACACATATATGTATTTGGCCAGAAGACTGGAAATATATATATGTGTGTGTGTATGTTTGTGTGTATATATATGTTTGTGTATACACACACACATGCACACACACACACACACTTGCCGCCCACAAATCAATCACTAAGCCAAGGCCAAGGTGTCTCTCTGTATAATACTTGAGGGTAACATATGCTGCTGAAACAAACCCCCAAACCTCAGTAGCTTAGCATAAACAGCTTATTTTTCAGCCACCTGAAGTCCCATAACTGATGGCTTTCTAATAGTAATCTAAGTACCTACCTAGGTATCTATTTAAGTTTTCCACCATTCTCCAGGATAATAAAGTCCTATGAATCAGCCTTTGGACAAAGGAGAGAGACTGGGAGTCTGTAGGAAGCTTTTATGATGCAGGTCTACAGCTTGTCTACATCACTTTATCTACATTTTCACTGGTTAGATATGTTACATGTGGTCATATGTAATTTCAGGGGGAGCTAGGAAATATCTAGTAGTGACTTTAGGAACAGGAAGAAATGCATCCGTGGAACACCTAGGTGACCTCTACCACATTTGTCAAAAAGTCAACTGCTTAGTTTATTGAAGAAACGAAATTAGAACTTTTCAGTAAGTCTTTTAGTCTCACGCAGCTCACTATTCTCCTGTGTGCCTGTCTAGCCTCTCCTCTTAGGAAGGAACATGCTGGGTCAAATTCAGCCAGGAGGCTTTGGGGCCTTGCCTGTCATGTCGATGAGGAAATTCACTCAAAGGCTGAAGACAGCAGGACTCAGGGTATTTTAGAGCTATTACAAGATTTTTTTAAACTTAAAATCATGTTGCTTACCTAATCGAGGCATTAATCAAAAGCGTTTGGAAAGGGATCTAAAAATAAATTTCAAAAGTCAGATTCTGAAGATATTTAAGATCAAAACAAGATGGTTAGGATGGAAGGAAAAGCAATGCTGGAAAGAGTGTCAGAGATGTCTCCATGGAGTCAGAGGCTGTTTTCCTTGCGATTCTCTATTTTCTGCTGGGAGTAGGAAAGGAGCTATTGGGAGCTCTGAGAAGAGCCGGATAACACCAATGGAAAGTGACAGAGTTTTGTGCTCTTTGTATAAACATGAAGTAAATCCTCAAAATCTAAAAGGAGAAAATGTCCTCAAGTGCTAATATTGCTTTTGCTGTCACATTTTTCCTGGCTTTGCAGAGGTTAAAAAGATTATTGCATAGCAGCTTCCAAGCATGGAAAAAAGGGGTAATCAAATTGGACTACGGCCCGGGGAAACTGTGAGGTCTTACAGCACACTGCATGCCAGTGGAAAGAAGCATTTTGAAATGTAAACTAGTGGGGGTGGTGGGGTTCAGATATTCTCTGAGACCAAGAACGTCACTGCTCTCCCTGGGAAGCTGCTTCAGCCACAGTGCTCCTGCCTGACTTGGAAAGCCTGCTCTCCTTGTCTCCTGTAAGTCATATGGGTAACAGGGCTTACTTCCTCATGTTGTATCTTTATTCTAAGCTCGCCGGCCATCCATACAGGATTTCAATAATCTAGGCAGAGCCGAGTCACTCCCGGAACATGGGCCATGAAACAGCATAAGGAGTGGAAAAAAACTGTGATAGGAATCAGAGGACTTTAACTGAAGTCCGTGCCAGTCAGTTTCTGGCCGGTGGCCAGTCGCTTGACCATACCGAGCTTCAGCTGTTCTGTCACTGAAATGGTTGCAGGAGATTCCTCAACAGCAGGGATAGTGTTCCATCCCACGTGTCTTCATGCACAGTGTGGGTGCTCCAAAAATGTCAACAGAATAAACAAAAAGAAAGCAAAGCAAGTACATGGCCATACACAACACATTTTCTTCAATGTTTAAGTTATGATGAAATTATTTATAAAAACTTATAAAGAAATTATCATATTCACATTTTTACTATAAGTCAGTAACTGATTAAACTTGTTCCTGAAAAAGGCAGATTCCACGGGGGAAATATCTGTCTCATCAACTGCTTATTCTTATCTAAGTCTTGTCTTCCCATAGAATTACTGAAATCAGACTGACCCATCTCTAGCTGTGTGGCAGGAAACAGGTCCAGGCACTCTGAGTTGGAATCAGATCATCTAGGAATAGGAGCTTCTGGCTGAAGAGTAAATCTATGTGCATGCTGTTGACACATCCTTCCCCATCTGGCAAGATTTACTGTCTAATTTGGTGAGCCATGCCGCTTTGAGACAGACACCCAATGGCAGAGGAAGAGGAAGTGTGACAGGTTCCACCTGCCCTTATAATCAATAAGGTTCACAGCAATATCACCCTAAACACCTGTATAGCTAAAATAACACACAGGCTCTGCTCCCAATTATTGGTGAGATAAATATGTACACATGAATAAAAATATAAATTAGTAAAGAAATGCCAGGCAAAAGACCATGATGGCCTGCAGATGTGTATGTGCGGTGTGTTTGCAGGCGGAGGAGAGTGGAAGACAGGGTTGTCAATCAATGCTTCTGAAATGCTTCAGACTTAACATGGTTCTTGACTGATGCTTTGTGTTGGGAAAAATGATACTTGAAAATAACTCTGGGGGGCTTGGGCAAGTGAAAAAGCATAAATAAATGTGTACGTGCAGGATGTGGTTGGTCACCAGGTGAGAAATTACATAAGGAGAAGAGTTGGAGGTGAGAAAAAGCAGGTCAAGTGAGAACAGAATGTCATGTTTTTTTTGTTTTGTTTTTGTTTGTAGAGAGTAATTTATTTAGAGAGAGAAAAAGGGGAAGGAGAGAGAAATAGCTAACTCTCACACTGAGAGAAAGAAAAGCCGCTCCCACACTGAGAAGGGTTCCCAGAGTGGGATAACCAGAGAGGGAAAGCTCCTCTCACACTGAGAGAATCCAGAAAGATGGAATCCAGGAGGGGAAAGACAGCTTCCTCACTGAGTGGAAGGGAAGAGAGAGAGAGAAACGGAGTTTAGGAGGGGAAGACAGGCTTCCACGAGAGTTTCCGCGGAAGGGTAGAATGTCATGTTTTAGTTGATCATAGGTAGACAGTAATTGATGGCTTTTCAGCAGAGACATCGTATGATCACATTAGTGTTTTAGAAAAATTGTTTCGGTAACAGTGCTAGGAAAAGGATTGTACAGGGAAAGAATGAAAGTAGGAAATGAATATTGTTGTGATATGTCACCTACCTAAGCTCTGAAATTGATACTTGAACCAAAACATCCTTGGGATCCAAATGACCAGGTCAAGAAATGCGTTCAAAACATGCTCATGTTATGAAACAGCTGCTCGGCAATCCCAATGATGGGTTAGAGTCATTACTGGAAGGAGCCTCAGTGGTGATGTTTAGGAAAATTTCTTGCAAAGGTTCTGTTTAGCAGTGACAAGAGCATGATACTGGGAACAAGGACGGCTGTTTGTGAAGTTGTCTAAGAAGGTGACTTTCAGGGTCTGGGAAAAGTTCCTCTAACTCCGGAGAGAATCCACTGGGTCATATGGCCATTTGCCAGACCAAGCTGGTCTATTGTTGACACACAGACAGGTACATTTAGGGGTGACTAGAATATATGTGTTTCTCTGCAATCCTTTGGTGGGTATATAAACACAGCTTGTGCCCGCCTCTTTGTTTTCTATTTCTCATACATGGTTTTGGCTCCAGGTATCTTTTGAATGAATAAATTGGGTCAAGTGAAGGGTATATTGCTGCAATCTGTTAAAGAAAAGCAAATCCTAGTGCCAAGATCAGAAGAAAATTCTCCTGGGGAGTGAGCCAATGTCACTGTCTTTGCTTGGAGAAATGTGGCCAATAATTATATCCAAGCTGTAAAAGAGAACTTTTTTCCTTCCTCCAGCTGGCAGAGGGATTTGGACCACATCTGTTAAATATTTATTGGTAGCAGATACTAGTTTATCTTGGTTTGATTTTCTTGCACAGATTACCAGAATTTTTATCTCGGTAAGCTAGAAAATATCAGTGAGACCTCATTTCTTTTATGGAGACTGGTGTGAGTTATAGACAAAAGCTAAAGAAAGACTAACCCCTGAGCAGACGAAATTGTGCATATAGTGAGGATATTACCACTTACTTGCTATTTCGACATTTAAGTTTTTTCCTTATGCCTCTGGGGTTTGAATGGAATATTGGTAGTTTTCTCCTAAGATTTTGAGAAGGTGACTTAAATGGAAAACTTCCTGGAATAATTCATGCTTTATGATACAGGGTCACGGTATTTATAACTCTTTATAGTCATTGTTTTTGACGAGAGAAATGTGGTAGGGAGCCAAGCTCAATGAGTTCGACATCATGCCTGAATTGTCTGATCTTTTAAAAATTAAACATAACTGCTATGGCTCCACACTTGATTATTTAAAACCACCATGCTTATCTAACTGATTACTCTTCAAAAGCTCCACCTACTTGATTTCTGGCAAGAATATAACAAGCAAAAGGAACAACATTTTTCCAATCTGCCCATCTAAATGATTCATCACATTAACTTTCATTGCTGCCAAGCTTTTTCCCAACTGGGAGAATTTACTAGCATGGATATGCTGAGGCTTGATGGCAAAAGAAAGACCATTGTACTAGGAAGCAGAAAGGCAAATTTCTTGCTACAGGCCTGTTAAAGCTATGTATATCTTCTGAGCCTCTGTTTCCCCTCTCTATACAAATAGAACAATCACATCTGCTCTGAAGATTCCACCAGGCTCTTAGGAAGAAAAAATATAACGATGACCAACATGATGATATTGGAAACTACACTGACATTTGATGAGCATTTATTTCTTATTGCTATTGTGCTGTAAACTGCAAACACTGATCATGTAAAACTCTCAAGAAATGTATGAGGGAAGCAGCAAAAGAACTTGATGAAGTTCCTACATATGGAAAGCAGCTGTCAACTCCAGAGCTTTGATGAACTCAGCTACTGCAACATGTGAATGATTTTATAAACTTTACATACATAGAACAATATAATTACACAGTTAGAAACCTAAACAACCTTATATTTATTTTGTTAGATACTTGTTTGATAGCAATGAAAATCATCAATTAAATGTTGAGTGTCTATGTAATCCAAGTCCTTTAATGAATCAAGAAAATGTCCAAAAAGGGTTGGGTTCAGGGAGGAAGCATTCAAGTATAGATTTTTTCTAAACAAGGCGCAACACTTTGTTCAAGATTTTTGGAAATCTCAATTCGATTCTATTTGTGTGAATAAACACAAAGGCATATGGAGGAGTTTAAACTGCAGAACCTCTAGTTATTATAATATATGCCCCAGACAACTCTATATTTCATCTGTAAAAATGGCAGCAATGATTCTTATTCTGCTGGGTTGTTATGAAGGTCAGCACTTAAGAAAATGAAATTATGTAAAACAAGGTTGAAATTTCTATCATACACATGAGCAAACAGAACAAGAGAAGTTGCTTAGGGACACAGAGTCAATGGTAAAGCTGGGATTCTGTTTCAGAACTCCCAATAATTGATTTCCATGGAGACCAAGTCAGTTCAATCCAACAAACATTTATTTTGCCATTACATGACTAGCACAGAAGTTATTTCTGGGTTTAAAATAGTGAATGACACAATAACAAAGACTTGGAACCAACCCAAATGCCCATAAATTATAGACTGGATAAAGAAAATGTGGCACATATGCACCATGGAATACTATGCAGCCATAAAAAGGATGAGTTCATGTCCTTTGCAGGGATATGGATGAAGCTGGAAACCATCATTCTCAGCAAACTAACACAAGAACAGAAAACCAAACATTCCATGTTCTCATTCATAAGTGGGAGCTGAACAATGATAATGTATGGACACAGGGAGGGGAACATCACACACTGGAGCCTGTTGGGGGATGAGGGGCTAGGGGAGGAATAGCATTAGAAGAAATACCTAATGTAGATGACGGGTTGATGGGTGCAGCAAACCACCATGGCAGGTGTATACCTGTATAACAAACCTGAATGTTCTGCACATCTACCCCAGAACTTAAAGTATAATAGTAATAATAAAAATTGGGAACGAGACGAAGCTGGACACTGAGACATCAAGCAAGTTGAAAACAAATTGCAGTTTGATGAGGGTGAAGAGGACTGAGAAGCTTTTAAAACACTTTGACCACCATATCTTACATGTAAGGTATGAATAATAATAACAAAAACACCCAATTTGTAGCATTTGGGAGAAAGATCAGAAAAATAGAATGTGCAAAAGAAATCATGAATTTCAACGTCATTTTGTTTTTAAGTAGAGAATGACGTTCATTTTCCTAGAACTCAACATTTTCTTTAGTTGCATATTTCTTGCACATAATCATATTAAAAACTGAAGGGAAAAACACTGCCTGCATAGTCACGTGGTAGGTTCTGAGAGGAACCGGCAGAAAAATGAAATGATGACTCTCATAGAAGAAACTAAAAGATGGATGACCTGATATATTCAGGGGCTATCTCTAGCAGAGATGGGAATCTCATTTGGGTAGTAATTAATTATAGGTGCCTCAACATTTTCATTTGTTATGACTAACTCAGCTTAGGTGATCAATCTTGCTTGTCATCTCCAGTAGATAGGTAGACTTTCCAGTCTGAGATGGAAATTATTATTATATTAATCAATCCTTACTGGTTCTGGATGACAGTTTTCCTTTGTTGCCAAGTCCTGAAGCTCAATTAGCAGCCTGGACATTTTATGTACTTTCTACGTTGGCAAAAGGAAATCCACATATTATTTCATGTGAGGTGAACTTGTTGCAGAGACTAAAATTAGTGTCTATCTTCTTGGCCATGCAAAACAAAACAACAACAAAAACCCCCAAAACAAACAAGAAAAACTCCAACAACAACACAGAATCTCAGGCCTTCTTTTTACTGCTGGCATTTTCTTTCTTGCTCATGCCCTTTCAGAAACACCGGCTTCCTTGCTCTTCTCCAATATATCAGGCATATTCCTGTCTCAGGTACTTTGCACTGGTCACTCCTTCTGCCTGGAATGCCCTTCCTGCTCATATCCTTTATACCTGTGCAGCCTTTCCTTTTAATTACTTCCTGTCCTGCTTCCCTCCTCTGTTCCTCCTTCACAGCCCCGATCACTCTCCCACGTACTATGGTATTTTACTTTTTCTGTTTATTGTGGGTCTGCTGCCACCAGCATATGTTTGTGAATTATGGGTGCTCTATCTTTTCTGTTTTCTGCTGTATCCTCAGAGCTGAAACAGTGCTTGCCATGTAAAAGGCACTTCCTACATAGCTTGTGAAAACATGAGTGAGTCTTCACAGAACCTGTGCTTGAGCAGGTCATTTAAGAAAATTTCAGTGTTGTAAGAATTAAACCTCCTACGAACACTTCTGATATTCAGCATACCCGTAACTTGCTAAACACACAAATGACCACTTAAATATGACTTCCAAGGCATTGTTATTACATTCTTGGAAGTTTCTTTTTATTAAATTTTGTCTAAAATTTTGGGTTGAATTAAAAATTCATCATATTCCCAAATAAAAAATTTTTGCATTTCTGAGTCAAATAATTACCCTTTTAAATAAAAATTTTAAAAATACAGTCAGTTTAATCATCAGTCAATTACACATCTCTTAGAGCACCTAAAAAGGCATTTTGCTATGTCAAGACCTGAAGAATGGGACCACATCTGGATGCTTGAGATGTTTACGCTCCAGTTGCCTTGGAGTACCCTTGAGCGTGAAGGAGGTGGTTTGTAGCTGGGAAGTCTGGTCTTGAATACAGTTGCTGTTACAAACTCTGTGAGTGGTATTAGTCAATCTTTCCTCTCTAAACCTCAGTATCTCTCCCTATTAAGTAGGGGTGGGGATAGTGATAGAAGAACTCTTCCTTTACAGCAGCGAAATGCTGGATATTAAATCAAGAGATAATAGAACAAAACACTTATCTGGCTTTCAATAAATACTTCTTGGCTCGAAAAACCAAAATTATTATTTCATTGTAGTGGAAACAGGCTCCTACAGCTCGTGAAAGACAATCCTCCTTGTGTCCACTGAAGCTGAGCAGGTCTGCTGTAATGAGGAACAGATAGCATCAAGATCATTTCCAGGACTATCCTGGATGGAAGATCTAGGGAGGAAGCAAATCCACCTGGTGCTGGAGGACAAACACCCCATTTCTGTGAGGAGGCCTCAGAGACACTTTGTAATGTGGCTCTGGCGCCACCTGGTGATTATTCCCAGAATTTTTCCTGTTTCTCCAAAGCTGCTAGCTACAAACACCCTGCAAAAGATGTATCAATGTATTAAAGCTGTAGTTCAGGGAATAGGAGGAGAATAAAGATGCTATTCTGTTGTAACAAACAGAACAGGATGAAAAGCCAGAAGCCCATATATTTAAATTTAAAAATAATAATTCACACAGCAGCTGAGACTAACTCTGGCCAATGTAAAACGGAATTGACCCAGCTGTTCTCTGCCTAGTTGAGCAAGCTCAATTATTTCAATAGCATTTTATTGGTGATTTTAGTTCACACCAACAAAAGTTGTGCACTACTTCAGGCTTGAAGTGTTGGGCACTTACCGTGCAGAGAGGGAGTCACACAGTCGCCGGGAGCTTGTATACAGATGGGCTTTTCACCCAGTAAGTTGAACACAAACCAGAGGGCAGTTCTCATGTGGGAAGCAGAGAGGGCATGTTATAGAAACGTGCCGGTCAGCGTAACTAACTCTGGACGGAGCAGCACTGGCAGAGTGGGAATATCAGAAATGCCTTGGTGGTGACTTTGTGAGTCTTAATATTTTGATGGAAACTGAAGAAGGCCACTTAAGGTGGAGGGAGTTGGCATAAAAGAGGATGGAAGTCAGTTAGTTCCGGGTGCCCTCCACAAATCTGGCTGGGTGTGCAGGATACAAGAGGCAGGGCTAGAAAGTTCAAAAGGGCTAAGGACAACCTTAACCCTGAATGAAAAGTTTGGACTTTACTGCATTCTGGGGTGGGGGATAAAGTATTGGAAATTCATAAGGCAAAAACCATGTGAATTAATTGGAAGGAAAAGGTGAGATTTTTACAAAAAAAAAAATCTGTGATCTTTAGACTTGAATTAAACTCTGAAAATCTCTAGTTGGGAAGAATATTGATCACACTCATACTAACACTTTCACCTTTACATGTATAAATATATAAATAGATGTATATATATATATGTATTTTCTGGTGGGAAAATACACTTCAAATGTCATCAGTCCTCCTTGGGAGATATTGGATATCAAAAGATATCCAAAGATTTGAATATTAAAAGATTTGGATATCAAAACCATATTCCTATATGCTTTGTTAGGAGTGAGTCAAAGTGTGGGATTTTTCAGATTTGCGATTTTAAAAAATAACTCTTGTGAGTTTAGTTTTAGAGGAATCAAAGGAATTACTTAGGTAAATAAAAATGCAGTGCTCGTACTGAGTGGGATTGTAGGATGTCTGTTCATCACCTTGAAGACAGGCAAGGAAGATTTTCAGCAGAATGAGATTTGGTCAGATATTAGAATGGACACATGAGAATTAACAACACTGCTCCCATCCAGGGATTTTAAAAATCCTTCGCAGATGAGTGGATCAAAAAAAACCTTTTTCATTCTAGATTTTGTTAATCTTTGAACGTGAATAACTTAAATGTTCTGTGGAAAAGGATAAACATTTAAAAAATGTATTTAATATTTCATATTAACAAATTATCTGTTTCCCAAACTTGCTTTCAAAAGATAAAATTTTCTGGGGACTGTTCTAGATCTCTTGAATGAGGGCAGACTTTCCAGGTGAATTTTATGATCTAGCAATTTGGGAAAACACCCTGGAATTGTCTTCTCAAAATCCTCATCAAACAGCCGACAGTCATTCCCAGGGATGAATAAAGGATGGTTCAGAGAGGCTGACTGGCCTGAACGAGGTACTAACCATTAGGGTTTCGAACTTCTGTCTATGTAGGTGATTCCAAAGCCCAAACTCTGCCCAAAATTACATTAGTGCCCTGCAAATAAGGATGATTTGAAATTGGGTGTCTGTAAACATCTCTCTATACATCGTTCCTTCCGCAGTTCAAAAGTCAGCATCTATATTGGCCCAACGGGAGGTAGGAAAGTTCAAGAGGTGGACCACTGGGTGTCCTCTTACAGGCAAGACCAGGTCTTACAACATTGGAAGGACCTGGGATGTGCATTCGTTTGTCTGGTTAGTTAGTGGATTACAGTGAAAACCCTCTAGACCTGTGACTTTGTTCACGACGTCCACTGCTGATCTTCAAAGAGCTACAGGAAGAAAGCCACAGCACTTCCACCTCTCAAATCAGAGCACTGATGAAGCAGGCTGATGCTCCCAGGCTGGCATGCCTCTGCAGCCTGATTTCTTATGAATCATACAATAAAACTGCCTGGTTGGCATTTAACAATAGCCCTTTTTCAAATAACATATTTAGTTAATTCTGGTTTGGATTATATCACCCCTGAGAACTACAAGGAATTAACATGTCTTTCAAAGACAAGAATAGAAAAAAAAAATAGAATAGGAATGTGTTCTCCATTCTATAGCAACATAGAATGTGTATTCTTAAGGCTAACAAAAGACTAGCATGTTTCTGCTTTATATTACTTGGGTTGATTCATGTAGTCTTGCATATCCTGAAGGATCAAATGCAAATAGGGTTTAAAATGAATTAATCTGTATGTGGTAGACTGAAAATTTTCTCTCCTGGTATAGTTCAGGACAGAACACCCTCAGAGTTGGAGAAGCTGAATTTGAACCAGGTGGCAAATGATTAAGCAAATGAAGTTAATGGATTAATTTTTAAGTAAGGAATTATTTGAAAAGCAATCCTACAGAAAACACTTATTCAATTCTGAAGCAATCACATCAGTAGATAAAAGGGATAGAAAAACAAAATATATGTATGTATATTCATTTTCTGATATCATTTAACAACCTAACTGTCCAAACTAACCTAACTGGTTGGTCGGATAGTGTCTCAAACATATATATATATATATATATATATATATATATATATATATATATATGATTACCATATGCCAATATGTTTATATAATTGACATTGTGAATCCAAATATATTTGTACCATAACTCAATGAATCTTAAATATCCCAAATGGATCTCATAGAGAAATTTTTCTTAGATTTCTTGGGTACTTGGTTATGTTGACATCAGTCTGACTTTGATTCACTGTAATTTCCCTAAAAGATAGTCATTCGGGTCCACATAGAATGAAAGCAGGGAAAATGCAGGAGCTCGAGGTCAAATTCTTTGCAGAAACCTTTCGTCATCTAAATAACACAGTGTCACCCTGATCCATGATGGATTTTTGGCTTTTCTGTGGAGGACAGAGAGCAACGCAGAACCAAAAAGGGTTGTCTTCAGCACAAGAGCATTCTCACCAATTCCACTGCCTGCGGGAACCTCGGCCTGCCCTGACTTCATTTCTCAGACAACCACAGAGTTCACTGCTGTAAGCCCCAAGCTGTTGCCCAGCATGGCTGTGATGTGATAAAAAGAGCCCATACTGTAGTTCCGGGTGGATGTGATGTTCGTTGTGCAACTGGCTATCAGATTTGAACGGGACTTGGTGAAAAGTTCTTAACCCCTTTGAATGTGTTTTCTGATCTATAAAGAAGGGATAATGATGATGACCTCACAAGATTTTGAAGAGGATTTGAAATAATATAAATAATATGTCTGGGATGTGTCTGATACAAGGTAGGCACTCAATGTTAGGTTTCAATCTCATACACACGTGCGCGTGTGCGCGCGCGCGCGCGCGCGCACACACACACACACACACACACACACACTCCCACTCCTCCAGAAACACAACAGAAGACAAGACTGAAGCTTTTCCCCCATTCCCATTGTTATTTTTGCTGCTATAACTTTATTCAGTAGATGAGAACACCAATGTTTCCTCAAGTATTGTGAACCTATTTTCTTACAACTACGGAAATCAAGGAGGGTGACTCATCCGGGAGAAAAAGGCATGTGAACAATTGCTAAAACAGAGGGCGTTTTAAGTTATCTGCCTTACTGCTGTCCTTTATCCATAGAGATCTTAACACTTTTATTACTCGTTCTCAATGATGAAGTTGTAGGATTTGTTTGTTTTGTTTTCTTTAAACATCTCCCCTTCTGGATAAAAGATCAAGAGCCACAAAGACATCCACCCCAAACCCTGGATCCTAAAGTTAATTTACAAGCCGGAGTCATCTGTCTCCAAATATCTAAGTAAGCGTGGATGCCAGTGTTGGGTGAGGAGTGCTCCTCCTGCCATCTCTCCCCCACAGCCCTCTGTGCACCCACTGCTGCTAGGTCCTCACTTTGCCGCTCCCTGAGCTAGGTCTCTAAGCAGCATTGTGGCTACAGCCGGAATGCTGCTGGCTCAAGTGAGAAGACCTGAAAACTGACTGAGAATGGTTTTCTGCTATTAAAATGTACTGAAATAGACATTTTTTTAAAATCTGTAATAGCATTTTGTCTTCTAACTACAAAAGAGGTTAGTTTTATGAGTCCTATTTAGGAGATTAGAAAATTGAGGATTAGAGCATTTACATGACTTGCCAAAAGCTTCATAGCTTGTGAGGGATATGAGGTTTATTTGGTTGTGAGGTTCATATTTTACAACTCTGACCTGTGTGCTAAGAATAAAATCTAAATACTTAACATGGTTTATAAGATCCTGCATGATCTGATCTCTTGTCATCCACTCCCAGCAATATTTTTTAATTAAAAATCTTAAATATTGGAAGCTCATTCTCCTTTCCAGATCTTTTCTTATGCTGCTTGCTCTGTCTGGAATGTTCTTTTGCCTCTCTTTTCCTGAGTGGATGCCCTTCTCTTTAGAACAGTGCTAAGACATTGTTTTTCCTCAAAGACATTCCCTATTCTTCATATCATTAGGGCACATCCTCTACTGTATTTAAGTGCTTCAAAGTGTGATTGATGATTCATATCTATCCTTATTCATGGAATCACATCCCATTTAACCTCTGTTTCCACCCCACATAGTGTATCATAAACTTTAGGGCTTGAGGCAGGGAATTTACAATTTTGAAAGCTTCATTGATAATTTTAATGCATATTCCTAATGAAAAATAAGAGTATTATGCAATGAAAAGTATTAGGTAGGTGAAGGCCCATCCAGCTATTTGATCAGTAAGCAGAAAACAAACAAACAAACAAAAAGTAACAAAAAATGTTCAGTATCTTCCAACAAATTATACAGACTAATTCAGTTCAGCCACAATCATTGAAGCCGTGTCTACTGCCTATAAGTTAATAACTAAACAACAGAAACCAAATATAAATTAGCCAGGAGCATTCATAAGTATTCCAATTCCTAAAGTTTTAATGAGAATATTCCATTTTGAGTCACACAAACAGTTCACAAATGAATTATGTCTGTTTCTATATGAATTTCTATGATCCTTGACAAAGCACAAAAATTAGATACTTTTCTCAGAGTTTAGAATAATTGCTGATTTAGACAAAGGAGAGCAGTAGATTAGAATAAGAACGACAGTATGCCTCTTTAAAAATATCAAACTTTATTTAAAATGTTGCTTTTATTTCTGATAAACATCCCTTGTGAGTATGTGTGTGTGTGTGCGCACGCGTGAGCACCCGCACACGCATGCATGCAAGTGTGCATGTGCACACATTTCCTCTGTGCACATGTATGGTTCATTTCCTACGAACCAGAGTTGTCTTGCAGAAATAGGAGTTTCAGAAAGGAGAAAAGAGGTCAGAGTAGATGCCTTGCCTCAGGACAAAGAACAAAGAGCAATTCCAGATGGCATCCTGGAGATGGGAGAGGAAATTCACTAATAATTATAGATTAAAGGGATAAACATTGACTCTATTGAATATCCTGGCAAAACAGATCCCTTTAATAGTCAGAGATGGTGCTGATAATTTAAAATAATGAAACTTAGATCTACCTCGATAGAGAGAAGAGAAAGTGCTTTGAATTTGGAGAAAAATGATTTAATTTACAGAGCTACAGTTTGAAGAGAGAAGCAAAATTGAAAAATTAATGTTAAAATGGGCATTAAAAGCTTCTATTTTTTTAAAGAGAAATTTTAAGCCTTAAATAAATCTGAAAGGACAGTGAAAAGAGATTGAAATCATATTGTAGTATAAACTCAAAATATCAATATACTATGATAGAAAGGACAAAGGATTTGAGTTACTGAGACTGTAAGTTAAAGCCTGCTCTTATCTGTTAATTAAGGCATGATACTTGAGTCTTAGTGCTGTCATTTGTACTTATAACAATTATCTTTTCATGTTTTTCAGATTTGTTAAAGGGACAATAAGTAAATTTCCTGAGACAGGATCTCAAATCAGTTTTTAAAAATTCACATTTATATATATTACCTTAAACATACAGTAAGAAGGCTTGGAAACAAATTCCCTAACAGTGAAAAATTGGTTTGATTTGATCTTTGACATCGCCAGCTGCTGACATAATGTTCTGGTCCTTGAACAAACACACATAGAGTGCTTTTCCTGGTGTCAGGTAGTGTTCATAGAAAAACAGCTGTTGGCATCTGAATACATTACATGTAATGCTAACTAAGACCTCACTTTGTATTATACTTTACACTACTTTTAAAGCACTTTTCTTTGTTTAATTTCATCTACAAAGGAAAGGCATTATTTCCTCCTCTAGCAAATTTAGAAATGGATATATCCATTAAGGGGTAATGCAATGTCCAAGTCAGGAAACAGTTTAAATATTTGTTAGATTGTCTTGATGTCATAGTTTCTGGCTTTTAGCATTGTGTTCCAGGGTAGTGTGACAGAGGCTTGTGGTTGGATAGTATTGTGGGGAGAGATTCGCTAGTGTTGAGGACCTTCTTAAGTGCAAGACAATGGATGATCTTCTGAAAAGTGGGGTTAGACCATGAGAGCCAAACTAAATCACTGAGTCACAGCAGGTCTCCACTACAATGGCTCTCTGAGAACTGAAGGCAGAGCAGCAGGATTGAGAGAAGTCTCTTGATACACAGAAAGCTAGTGGAGAAAAATAAGCAATGAAAATGGCATGGTAAGCAAACAGCTGGCAAGCAGAATATAAAGGTCAATAAGTATTTTCTGAGCCTTGAAGGCTGATAGCTAAGGTGGAAAACCATTGAGAAATCTCTAGAATCTTGTTGAGATAATCGTGACCTCAGGCCATATGAGAAGTTTTAATTCTGCCTTTAAAAGATTTGAAATGATTTGAGAACGAATCAATGTAGCAAAGCTCAGACCTAGCTTCACTGCAGATTAGATTCACCCAGCCACTGCCTTGACAACCTGACAAAACGGTCATGTACTTCTTTGGAAGATAAATATTATTTTCTTCAGGTCTGTACTGTTCTCTTACCTATTATCTTTAGCATACAGATATAAACAATGAGAAAAGCAAAAGAGATGGCAGTTGTAACCCATAATTAAGACAAAAAATAGTCAATATGAGCAGGACCAGAGTTGGCCAAGAGGTAAGAATGATCGAACGATGATGTTGAAATCATCATGATAATTATGTTAACAAATACAGTGGGGAAGAAAGACAAGAGTGGAGAAATAGGTAATTTGAGCATATCCATGAAAATATTATTCATAAAATTAAAACACTAGAAATGGAAAACCCAATATCAGAAATGAAAAGCTCAGTGGGTGGGCTAAAGAGCAAACAGGACACGAAAGGAGAACAACGTACTAGTGAATTTGAAGACCAGTCATGATCATATCTGAGAAGGTAGAGCCTAAGAAGTTTCTAAATTGAAAGATACCAACCCAAAAATCCAAGCACAGTTGACCCAGCACAATAAATATAAGAAAAATTACACCCAGGAAAAGCTTGGTCAAAACTGGGGGGGAAATGCAAGATACAGAAATAATCTTAAAGCAACCAGAAAGGAAAACAAAAATAAGAAAAAAAAGACAGCTTAAAAGAAGCAGTAAGACTGATAGCTAAATTATCATAATAAATAATGATGAAGAGAAGACAATTGAATGGGATGTTTAAAATGCTCGTTAGAAAATGAACTTTCAGCCTAGGACTTATATAGTGTGAATATCTTCCATAAATATATGAAGAAATATAAGTTTAAGACAGAAACGCTACAGTTGACCCTTGAACAAAATGGATTTGAACTCTGTGGATCTACTTATATGTGGATTTTTTTTCAATAAATAATTGGAACAATTTTGGAGACTTGTGACAATTTGCAAAAACTTGCAGACCAACCAAATAGCCTAGAAGTATAAAAATAAATTAAGAAAATGTTAGATATTTCATGAACACATAAAATACATACAGATACCAGTCCATTTTATCATTTCCTACCATAAAATAGTGTACAAATCTATCATAAAAAGTTAAAATTTATCAAAATTTAAACAGAAATGCTTGTAAACTCTACATGGCACCACTTGTAATCAAGAGAAAAGTAAACAAGTCTAAAGATGAAGTATCAAATTCTAACTGCATAAAATTAACTGCAGTAATACTGTACTGCAATCATCACATAGTCACCTCCTGTTGTGATTGTGGTGAACTCACGGTATATCTGCTTAGAATGCCATACTATGCTAGGCATCTCCACCTGAGCAGTTCATCTCTCCAGTAAATTGTGTACAACAGTAAAAAGTGAGTTCTCACAGTTCTTACATATTTTTCATCATGTTTAGTGTAATGCTATAACCTTGAATTACACCATGGGTACCCCATACAAAGTGCCACTACTGACCCTGAAAGTGTTCCCAAGAAGCTGAGAAAAATCATGACATTACAAGAAAAAGTTGAATTGTTTGATATGTACCACAGATTGTGGTCTGCAGTTGTAGTTTCCTGCCATTTAAAGATAAGTGAATCCAACATTAGGGCTGCTGTTTAAAAGAAAAGAAAATTCATGACGCTGTCGGTGAACCTACGTCAGGCGCAAAAATGTTGTACTTTTTGTTAAATATCCTTTTATGTCTGATTGAAAATGCAGCTTTTATGTGGTGCAGGATTGCCATAAGCAAAGCGTACCTATAGATTCTATTATGATTCTAGGGAAAGCAAAGTCACTATATGCAACTTAAAACAAAAGTAAGGTGAAAGATCTAAAGTCGAAGAATTTAATGCCAGGAAGAGATGGTTTGATCATTTTGAAACAGATTTTGCTTAAAAAATGTCAAGATGGTTTCCTAAAATGCAATTAAAAGAAAAAATGTCAAGATAACAAAACAGCTTATGCTGACCAAGAGACAGTAGACAAGTTCTCAGATGTCATTAAGAAAAATCATTGGGGAGGAAGAATATCAGCCTGAACAGGTTTTTGTTTTTCTTTTTTAGGAGGATGAAAGTGCTCAACCTGATTGCCACAAAGGACATTTATTAGTAAGGAAGAAAAAGGAGCACTACGATTTAAAGCGGAAAGGGATAGGCTACCTCTAATATGTGGTACAAATGCAGCTGGGTTTCTGATGAGGACTGTTCTTACCTATAAAGTCACTAACCCCTGAGTCTTGAAGGACAAAGATAAACACCAGCTGCGAGTCTTTCGGTTGTTCAACGGGAAGGCCTGGCCAGTCAAAACGCATTCTTAACTGGTTCCATTGATACTTTGTCCCTAAAGTCAGAAAGTACCTTCCTAGTAAGGGATTGCTTTATAGAGTTTTCGATAATAGATCATGCTTCTTGCCATCCAGAAGCCCTGGAGGTCAACACTGAAATCACTGAAGTGGTCTACTTGTCCCTAACACAGTGTTTCTAATTCAGCCTCTAGATTGGGGGATCAGAAGGACCATTAAGACTCATTCCACATGGTACTCTATGGAAAGGATTGTCAACGCTGTGGAAGAGAACGCTAATGGAGAAAACATGTATGTCTGGAACGGTCACACCATTGTTGCTATGGAAAAATCCATGAAAGTCATCAAGCCTAAAACAATACATTTCAATAAGAGAAAACTGTGTCCAGATGTTGTGAATGACTTCAATAGATTTACAACAGAGTCAATCAAAGAAATAAAGAGATTATGAATATGGCAAAAAACAAAGGTAGGAGTGAGGGTTTTCCAAGTACAGATCTTCGAGAAATTTATAAGCAAAAAGATACCACACTGGAGGAATTAATAGAAGACAACTTGATGGAGTTGAGTGCTTCCGAACCATTGTCATACGATGTGGAGGGAGATGGAAAAAAGCAGTGCAGAAAACAAATTGTTATTAGACAACCTGGCAGAATCATTCTGATTATTCAAGACCACTTTGGAGTGCTTTACAGCATGGATAGACCCTTGTGTGATACAGGCACTGAGGCTACAACAAATGGTGGAGGAAGAATTGGTGCCATACAGAAACATTTATCGATATGTAAAAAAGCAAAAACGTCGACAGAAATTATGACATATTTCCGTAAAGTGTCACCACGTGCCTGTCTCTCCCGTCTCTCTCTTCTACCTCTTCAGCTTCTACAAGTTCTGAGACAGCAAGACCAAACCCTCCTCTTCCTCTTCCTCAACCTCAATGTGAAGATGATAACAATGAAGAATTTTATGATGATCCGCTTTCACTTAATAAATAGTAAATTTCTTTCTTATAATTTTCTTGACAGCACTTTCTTTTTTCTAGCTTACTTTACTGTAAGAATATAGTGCATAATGCATATAACATACAAAATACATGGAAATAAACTATGTCTTCGGTACAGCTTCTTGTCAACGGTAGTCTATGAGTAGTTAAGTTTGGGGGAGTCCGTAGTTATACATCAATTTGTGACTATGGCGGAAGTTGGTTCCTCCTAACCTCATGTTGTTTATGGGTAAGCTGTAATATAGACCATCACCAGCAAACAAAATTGTTCTGCATGAAAAATATTTTCCGTGTGCATGTGTTACAAGTACATGTGCATGTATATATGTATATGTTTTTATATGTGTTTATATATACATACGTATCTTGTGAAGGACTCATTCAAAACATAAAGCTTCCAACACATCACCAATGTAAAGAAAATGAAACAATTAAATCGGCAATAGTTTTCAACTGATAATAAAGAAAATACAGGTGGTCAGCAGGTCATTTAAATTTGTTCAGCATCATTAGTCATAGGATAAAATTAAATTAAAACTAAAAGAAGATACTATTTTATACTCAATAGAAAGCTTTACATTACAAAGACAAAACTGAAAGTTTGAAACATGCAAACTCTCACTTACATGCAGTAACCCTCAGCCCAGCTCTACTTCTCAAAAAACAACCCCCAAACCAGTCAGTCACCCCTCCTTGCTTTCTCAAGTTATTTGCTGACTGGGTTTGGCGGTGTCTCACATCTCTGATTTGACTACAACACAAACAACACTAAATGTTGTCAAATATCTACAGCAGCTGGACACACACATTCCTGCAGGGTGTGTAACATGGGATAAGGACCGTGAAAGAAATGTCAACAGTTTCTTATAAACTCATGCATTCACCTCCCTTACTCCTCAGATTGTCCCTCCTAGATAATTTTCTAAGAGATATGAAAATAAGTGTCCCCAAAAAACTTATTTCAGAATGTTCATAGCAATTTGATTCACTATAGCCCTAAACTGGAAACAACCCAAATGTCCATCAACGATACAATAAATAGACAAACAAATGGTGATATATTCATAGAATTGAAAACGAATAAAAGCAGTGAAGATATACACAACTACATGGATGAGTTTCAAAAACATTATGTAGAGAGCAAGAAACCAGACATAAAAATCACATATCACAATTCCATTTATCTGAAGATAAAAAATCGGCAATGCAGTAGTCAGAAGGTGGTTGCCTTTCTTGTGAGAGGCATATGGGGATAATTAATATATTAAATTTGCTAACAGGGAGCCCTTTATGTAGTACATGTATACTTGCTTCAAAGGCATCTCATTGCAAAGGATGTAATGGGGTAAGTTAGGAATTCAATTTAAAGACCTGTTTGCTATGCAAAGGTACCGGGCCCAGAAATGCAACTAACTTGCTCACTTTATGCAGCTACTAAGTAGCTGGAGAGAGAATTCTATTCTTTCTATTTCAATCTCAAGGGGCTCCGACTCCTTCCCCCTACCCCCTGCCTGTGCCCTCCCCCTAACTCCTGCCGGATGTGCACCATGTGATATTTTCTGGATGTATCTGTATCTTTTTTGTGACTTTGAGAGTTGATGAGTGGAGGGCATGAATTCTTTCTACAGGCACTAGTAAAATCTCTTCATTGACTTGCCAGCAAGTATGAGCATCAAAAAGCTAATGGAGTCTTAGAGTATGATGTAATGATTAGTGTGACAAGTTCCTCAAGTGTTAAAAATGCTGGCAATTCACATCTATGAGGCCACATGCATAGAGCTTCCTCTTCTGCCATGAAATGCTGATAAAATACTTTTAATTATATTATGCAATCACTGCAAGGAAAATAGATAGCTTTCAGCTGCTGAGTTTCCTTTCGGTGACCTGATTAAAATGCATCAAGGGAGATAGGGCCCAGCTGTTCTTGTCATTAACTGATAAGCTATTGCTACTAATCTTTACTGATTGCTGACATTATAGGGAAATGCGAATAACAGGAAAAGAGCAATATCTTAATAGAAAAATACAAACAGCATCTCCTATAAGCTGTACTTTTGAGGATTTATCTCTCTTTACCCTTTAAATTTCGTATGTAATTTCTCTGGAATTTGACAGCCACTACATGATATCCCTGCTTGTTCACGGAGGGGAAAATGTTATAGCAATAATGGCAGGCATGTTCATTGAATTAAGTCTGTAAGTAGTGTTGATTTAAGACAAAATTGTTAAGTAAGATACTATACCCTGATGCCTCACCTGTCCAGTTCATATAATAATTCTTTTAATTTTGAGTTTCTAGGTAGAAATTAATACTCACTTAGGATATGTAATAACAGTTGTTATCTTGCCACTGTCCTCTCCATGCTTCTGCTGATCTTTTAAACACCATCAGGTTAACATTTCTAGGACATGTGTATCACTGCCTCTCCTCTACTGAAACACCTATAAAGCCTCCAAGCCTACAGGATAAATTCGTACAATCTTAGAATTCTGGATAACGAGAATGGAAACTTCCTTAGTGATGAAATAGGCATAAGATGAGTAAGGTTTTTCTGTAAAGAAACAGAAAGGAAAGATTTCAGGCTTTGCAAGACATATAGTCTCTATTTCAGTGCAAAAGCATCCATAGACAATATGCAAACAAATGGGTATGGCTATGTTCTAAGAAAACTTTATTTACAAATACAGGCAATAGTTCAGATTACAACTGCGAGTCATAATTTTGTGATCCCTGAACTAGTAGACCAACAATCCAGTCTGATATGGAGTTGGGGTTTTAAAACTCTGGAGAATAAACTTTTTATTCTCAGAAAATGATTGCCACAGTACCTAACTTGCCGGAAACCACGCAGGTTGTCCACACAATGTAAAAACAGTCAATAAAGCATGTCATGTTAGGGCATAGCTTTCCGTTATGTTTGTTATTAGTAAAATTCCTCACTCTTGACAAGACCAAATATATACATAAACATAATTATAAACAGTAGTTACATGCTAAGTCTCTATTCCAAAGTGAACTTGCTAGGGTGTTCCAGGCCACTTTATAATTTATGGATCCAATATTAGAATACTTACTATTCTCCATTGACAAAATAGCATCTTTCTATTAGAGGAAAAAAACTGGTCAAAAATTACATGTGTGATCAGACTTTTTTCTTGGACAGAGCAATCTGAGCTGGCAGGTTGTAAAACAGAGTAATGATTTTGTTCTGTTCCCATAGTTGAGGATGGCAGAAGGGTTTAAAACAGAGACAGAGTACACCAGAGATAACATCAATATCAAGTTATCCAACTGGATATCTCACGGTCATTTTCAACCCAGTATGTTTAACCATAATTTTTCTCTCCTTAAACCTTTTTCTTTCCATATTCATCTGGTATAAAGGTATTTGACTGAGCAAATATATAAAAAAGGCAGGGCAGGAAGTAATATTAGAGAGTTTTCTACATCGATATTTTCTTTTATCTCAAAGACAGGCAGCATCCTCTGTGGCATTCTGTCTATGCTGGTCTTTGGCCAAAGACAAGCAAACAAAATGAAAACAAGCAATGAAATTTCAGTGAGTAAAAAACAAAGGTGATGAGTACGAATGATTTCACTTCTCTTGCCTCTGTTAAAAGTGCACAGAATTGCATATTCTTTGACAATATGATCTTATCTCTCTTCCCACCAAGAGCTGGAGTCATTCCCCATTGAATCTGATCTGGCCCTGTAACTTTTTTTTTTTTTTTTTTTTTAATCTATAAAACTAGATTAAAGTTGAAACTATATGGTGATTCTTATTTTTATTTTATTTATTTCTTTTTTTTTTTTGGAATTTTTCTTTGTTGCCCAAGTTGGAGTCCAGTGGTGTGACCTTGGCTCACTGAAACTGGTGCCTCCTGGGTTCAAGTGATTCTCCTGCCTCGGCCTCCTGCCTTCTGATTACCTGGGACTACAGGTGTGTGACACCATGCTCAGATAATTTTTGTAATTTTTTTTTGAGTAGAGACGAGGTTTCACCATGTTTACCAGGCTTGTCTCAAACTCCTGACCTCATGTGATCCGCCTGCCTTGACCTCCCAAAGTGCTAAGATTATAGACGTAAGCCACAAGGCCTGGCCCCTGTGACTTACTTGGACCAATGGACTATAGCAGAAAGAATGCTGTGGAGGGAGGGAGGGAGGGAGAGAGGAAAGGAAGAAGGAAGGAAGGGAGGAAGGAGGAAGGAAGGAGGGAGGAAGGGAGGAAGGAGGGAGGAAGGAGAGAGGAAGGAGGGAGAGAGAGAGGAAGGAAGGAAGGAAGAAGGAAGGAGGGAGGGAAGAAGGAATGAAGGAATCCATTATACTTTGCATTCTGTAAATTTATTTTATGCTCCTAAAGGAGAAAACCAAGATCTAGCTGAGCAGCAATGTCCTGAGACATTTTCTGCATAAGGAGAGAAGGACTGTGTCCTGGCATTCGTAAGAACAGAGTGTGTACTGAAAAGAAGGTAGACGTTGAAACAGGCGTTTGAAGTTATAGCCCCCTTCACTAAAGGATCCCTTTCCTTCCTCCAGTTCTTTTCTCCTGGCACAGGAAGGAGGGAGGAAGGAGGGGGGAAGGGAGGAAGGAGGGAAGAAGGAGGGAGGAAGGAGGGAAGAAGGAGGGAGGAAGGAATAACTGCTCAATTAATAGTATTCTTTGAAAGAACCCCAAGAAGTGATTTTAATTCTACTGGTACCTTGGTAATTCTTGCTCATTTAAATAAATTATTACTAGTCATGTACTGCTGATATCAGTTTTTAGGCAACAAAAGTCATGATTTAGAGCAAATGAATATTTAAAAGGAAATCTTGGAAACACCTTACAGTGCTTAATTTGACAGCTTTGACTTTTTTTTGAAATATATATTCCATATAATTTAATTATAATTAAAATTTACATTTCTTAGGAAATAAAATAGCTAATTATACATGTTACTTCGGGGGAACACGTTGATGCATTTTTTCCATGCAATTTTAATTAAAAAGTATGTTCATGTAAAGTTGACATTCAGGCATATTCCATGGATGACAGTTGTGAAACTCCTCTCAACTAAGTGATGAGTAGCACTGTTTTCTTTTTTTTTTAGGAATATATATTTTTTTAGGTAAGTTTTTAGGAATATTTTAATTGCTAGTGTGTAATGACTAGAGAATAACAAAACCATCGTTTTCACAACAACAACTAGGAGTTTTTGGTTATTTTCCACGGTACAGGTACTGTGCTATTTGCTTTATTTTTATTATCTACTTTATTTAGTACAGTCCTTCAAATAATTATTATTTTACAAATGACAAAACTGTGGTTCATTGAAGTTGACCATATTACTTAAGGTCACTTTTCCATTGTAGATTCAACTTGAAGCTTTAGAAGTATCCAGTTTGGGGTCCCTGCTATTTTTCATACTTTAAGCCTTTTCTTTCTTCTCAACCAGAAGTAGGCTGTTCTTGCTGTGCTTCAAATGGGTTAAAAATGTTTAGCACCTCCCCAAGCTAAGGATTTTTTTGGCTAACTATGATCTTTAGAATGAAGGTCACCAGTTGTCTTTCAGGGGCCATTAAAAATATTCTTACATGTTCTGTTCCTTTAATAGGCTCTACTATAATAATTATGCAGACAGTATCACCTATATAAGGCCTCATTAAATAAGATGAAGTTCTGAATGATTCACTTGTATAACCAACTGTGGACCAACACTACTGTGTGGTAAACTGTAGGCTCCTGCCTGAGAGCTGTGTGGAACTACACCATCATGCTATTGCAATGTTGACAAGGGGCTAGGAGTTATATCTTATATGTGGAATGCTAAAGGACAACAACCAGGGATGTGATTTCAAGCAACAACTACTCATTTGGCAAACACAAAAGAGAAAAGCGTGATATTTTCGAAAGCCATAGGTCCAAAACTGTATCTAACCTGTTATACCCCTATGTTCAGACATGGTAGGGAATGTTTACAAGTCTGATTGGTTAGGCTAAATTCTATTTTGAGGAAGCTTAGAAAGCCTGCTGGGACTAAGGAAGAGAGCATTCCAGTGTACAAGTTTATTTCAAGGACAGTACATTGAGTTTTAGAGTCTATTTATAATTCTGAGACACTACCTTGCCTGTGTTTTAATTTTTTTCTCTCTGAGTCCCTTGGGGGAACTGCACTTAAACTCAAAGAAGGGTTGTAATAAAAGAGTAAGTAAAAGTTAAAAGAGCATCCCATCTGTTTCTGCAACAGTTAGGTAACAACACACTTAGCCAGACACAAGAGCCCTCATATTAGGCATCAGAAGCATAGGCACTAATATTCCTGTTTATGACAATAGTGGCACTTAACTTGAGCACCACTGTTTTTGGCACCTTCAATAGGAGTTGCCATATTCCTGGGAAAATGACAGACGCTATGGGATGTCAAGAAGATCAGCTTAATAAAAATGGTAGACACATCCTCCTGAGACTATCATACATATTTACATATTGATAAAAAGAAAAATACAAATGGGTGAACTGGGATTTCCATAGAGAGAATGAGAGCTAAGTTGAAGAACAAATCTGTACTAACCTGTAATAGAAACATGAGATATATGCAGTCTCAGTGCAGTTTTGCTGCTATAACAAAATACTTGAAACTGCATAATTTATAATTTTAAAAAACCCAGAAATATGTTTCTCACAGTCCTGGTGACTGTGGAGTCCAAGATCAAGGCATTGGCAGGTTCAGTTGTCTGCCAGGACTGATTACTGCTTCCAGGACGGTGCCTTGTTGCTGCATCCTCCAGAGTGGAGGGACGCTGTGTCCTCACATGGTGAAAGGTGAAAGAGCAAATGGAATGCTGCATGAGACATTTCTTATGAATGGAATTAAGGCGCTTTTAGAAGTGATTTCCCCAAGTTTTAATGGCCAATAATAATGGGTATTTGGAGGCTTGCAATCTGGTCTTCTGATTTCACAAATCTCTTTTAGTCCCTTGTACTATGCAGATGGTAGGATGGAAAAATACTTCTGTTTTACTTTAATTTTTAATAATTTAGTCAGATTCTAATGAAATTTTTAATTATTCTAACAGTTCTTAAGTACTACCACTGTGATCAAGAATAAAACCATTTTGCCAGGTGCAGTGGCTCACACCTGTAATCCCAGCACTTTAGGAGGCCAGGGTCAGAGGATCATCTGAGGTCAGGAGTTCAATACCAGCCTGGCCAACATGGTGAAACCCCATCTCTACTAAAAATACAAAAACTAGCCAAATTAGCCAGGTATGGCGGCAAGTGCCTGTAATCCCAACTACTGAGGAGGCTGAGACAGGAGAATAACTTGAACCCAGGAGGCAGAGCGATTGCAGTGAGCTAAGATCTTGTCATTACACTCCAGCCTGGATGACAGAGCTAGACTCTGTATAAAAAAATAAATAAATAAAAAGGAATGAGAGCATTCTTGTGATATTCTTAAATTTACCCTTGTGAATTATCTTACAGAGACTGAGCTATGTTCCATTGCATCCTAAGAAACCAAACCTGAAATATTAACAAAACACTCATTTTACTAATATTTGAATAACTTCCTAATTAAATTTCTTTAAATATATCAGGTGGATCATTCTACCATTAAGCAGAGATGTGTAGATTCCCTTAAAGAGGCTCAGTGCCCACTCCCCAACTAGTTTTTCTCTGAAACTGGAAGGAGAGTGGATATGTGAGCAGGAGTATACTTGGATGTCAAGTCTGAGTATCTTTGTGAGAACACAGCTAGACTTGGAGTGTTTCTCATGGAATTCTGAAGTGGAAGCAGTTCATGATTGTTCTCTTGTTTCGGCTGGCCTGCTAAATAGAATACGGTCATGATGTAGAGCGCCATTGCTGGACTCCTGGACTATTTGGTGCTAATTAGAGAAGTCCGCAATCCTCTCAGATATCTACTGATATCTGGAGTCAGCTTTTCTTATCAGATATGTACTGATGGAGCCAGCTCTTTTATTCTGTCCCGGAGCAACCAGCTTTTTACATGGTTTTATATAGAGATATTCAAGCTGAGATTTAAAGTTCAGGTATGAGTTAGTCATAATGAGGGGAATTAGTGAGGGAGAGGTGACAGAAAGCATTTCAAAAAATGAAAATATATACAGGAGGAGAAGCAACACTGTATGAGGGAAAACAGAAACAAAACAGAATGGCAGAATAAGAAAACAGGGCTACATAGTAATGCAGAAAAATGGGCATCATAAATGTACAACATACTAAATATGTTAAGGTCTATAGAAGAATTAAAACTTAGATGGAACATAATCATATTTTATCTAAAATCTTATTTTTGGCTGGATTTATGCAGACAGGCTGAATGAGTATTAGGAAATCAAGTAGAAGGCTATTCCCAAAGTTTAAGAGAAAATGCTGAGTGATGGAGTGGTGGGGAGGGCATGAAATAAAAAGAATGGCATTTAGAAACAGCTCGGAATAGATGTTCAGGCATTATAGAGAAAGATGGAGAAGGTAAGAACCATGTTCAGGATTTTTTGGGGGCAACTCTGGGGATGTTAGTGCTGTTCACTAGTGTAGGAAATGATGACACAGGAAAAGGTTTGAGAAAATTAATGAATAAAACTTTGAAAACTCAAGTTTTAGATTCAAATAAAATATGTATCTATATATAAATTTTGTCTGAGGAATAAATGAGAGCAGTGAAACTAATATATACATATTTATTTAACAAATGGAATATATACATATATGTATTTTATGTATGTGTGTTATATATATTTTACATATATAACACATTTTATGCCAGATTTTATATATGTATATATTCCATTTGTTAAATATATATTATTATATATAAAATATATTTATATATTTATATATGTGCAAATATATAAATATATTTTATATATAATATATATATTTATATATGTTTATATCTGAATATATTTATATATGTAAACTTTATGCCAGATTTTATATATGTATATATTCCATTTGTTAAATTATATATTATTATATATAAAATATATTTATATATATATTTGCACTAAATATATTTATATATATTTATATGCATAAACTTTATTAAAATAAAGACTATCTTTCAAATTATTTTATGTGGCCAGCATATACTTAATACAAGAAGAGGACAAGAACACATCCATGAAATGAAAATATTATATTTATATTACACATATTATATATCTTATATATATAATATATATATGGCAGGTGGAAGTTAAGTCAAGTAAATTACTAGAATTGTAATGAGGAAGTACAGAACAAAAGAAAGACAGTTTAGGATAAATCCCTGAGAAATTCTGATGTTTTTGAAGCCTTGAATGTGAAAATGGCAAAAGAGTGTGAAAAGGGGCACTCTCTTCCAAAGTTGTAGGAGGAAAACTCAACAATTCCAGTGATTTGATCAACAAGGCAGGATGGCATTGGAGAAGACACATTGTAATTCAGAGGTGAGCTGAGACTTGCAGACAGCTGTTTCCTTCCATGAGGGCATTTACTGGGGCTGAGTGTGTACGGGGGACTGAATGTTGCCCATACAGATGATTCTTATTGTGAATGAGAAACCAGTGAGTCTTTGTCAACTAAGACCAACATGGCAGGTGGGAAAGTTGGGAATCTCTAAAGGTAACTAATTTGCCTCCTAAGACTCACCTAGTTCTAAGGCTGTACTGAGATGGAGAGAAAAGGGAATAACTAATCCAAGGGCTTCAAAAAGCCGGAATAAATCTGTAATCTTTGGGTGCATGCAAGACAAAATCTGTGAGACGGAAAAGACTTTCATCAGACAGAGGGGTTTTCCTCCTCAGATATTTCAAAGTGAATGACATTAAATGAAAACATATCAAACCTTGTGGGATGCAGCTAAAACAGTACTTAGAAAAGACTAGAGAGCCCTAACAGCATACATTTAAAAAGAAGAAAGGCAGAAATTCAATAATCTAAGTTAACATCTGTTTAAGCTTACAAAAAGTATAGTAAGCTACACTTAAAGAAAATTGAAAGAACATGAAATATAAGAACAAAATAAATAAGATAGAGAATAAACGTAATAAAAAATGTGGCTCTTTGATAAAGCTAAAAAATTGGCAAATGCTAGCAAGACTGAACAAGAAAAAAGAAAGAAGCACGTAAAAATTACAACATAAGCAACGATTAGTATCTCTGTTATTCAAATTCAAATGACAATATTATCAGCAATTTTTGACAATGATTTAAAAGTGTAGATGCAATCAATAAGTTTATTGGAAAATACAATTTCCCAACTTGACACATGCACACACACAAAAACAAAATATATACCTATTAAATAAAATATTCATAGAATATTAAGCATTTTAATGTTATTATCAATGCTATTAATAGACTATTGTATAGAATATGAATATACACACATAACATGAATAAGCACAAATAAAAGAAAATTTAAAAAATTTAAATGAGAAAATATCTTAAGCAATTTAAAAGATACTAATGCACATATGAATATTGTGTTATATTAATATATTGTATTTTATATAAAAAAAACCTTTACAAGTAAACAAGAAAAAGACAAGACTCAATTTTATTAACAGTTGGCAAAAGTTTTAAAAACTACTTACTAAAAAGAATTTTCAAATGGCCAATATGCATATGAAAACATTAGTCATATGCTTTTAAAAGATTAAAACCACAATGAGACTCCCACTATAATATTTATTATTTGAAAAATTGACAATGCTATGCTTTGGTGAGGATATGTAGCAAATAGAAATCTCATATATTAATATTGTAGTTGGAGAGAATATGACTATAATCATTTTTGAAAACTCTCAGCTGTCTTCTAAAGCTGCATAAAATAAACCATTTAATGCAGCAATTTCTGTCCTGGAAATGTGTGCTTATATTCACAAAAACAGAACCGGAAAAAAAATTTTCGGAGCAGTGGAAACAGCCTGAATGTCCATCACCTGTAGAATAGATAATTTCTATTTCTCACAGAAAAAGATGCACAATTGTGAAATACTATGTACTATGCCTACATGTGACAATATGTATGAATCTTAGAAATACTGTAGAGTAACAAGGCCCCCATATGAATCAGATACCACATGCTATATTCATGTGAAGTTCACAACTATGGAAAACTAATCTAAGGTTAAAGAGGTCAAAGTAGTGGGTAAATTTGGGAATATATTGGGTAGAAAAGATTCCATGAACAACTGCTAGGGTGCTGGAAATGTCCTCAGGTTTTATTTGTGAAGTAGTTTTATGGATGTACAGGTGTTTAAAATTTATTGAGCTAATGCATGCTGGACTTAATACCTAGGTGATGGGTTGACAGGTGCAGCAAACCACCATGGCACATGTTTACCTATGTGACAAACCTGCACACCTTGCACATGTATCCCAGAGTTTAAAATTAAAATTAAAATTAAAAAAAAATTGGATGACTTTCAAAGAGAGAGAGTTATCAACTGATTTAAAATGCTTTCTAAACTACAAATATGACAAAGACAGAAAAAGCCCTTAGATTTAATGAGAAGAGTTCAATGTTGATTTTAGAGATACTAATTTGAAAGAAATACTGAGTTTGGTATGCAGATTGTAGAGGAGGTAGGAAGATGGTGGGCAAATGAGGTCAAGTCTCTTGGCCTTTATGGCTAAAAAAGGAAGGGACAAAATGACAAGAGGCCTAAGGAATGATAGAAAGAAGGTAGGGTTTTGCTTGCTTGTTTTCTTTGGAAATAATTGAGCATGTTTTAATTATTTCATGCCTGTGGGAACAGCCTGTATTAGTAAGGTTCTCTAGAGGGACAGAACTAATACGATACACACACACACACACACACAGACACACACATATGGGAGTTGATTAAGTATTAACTCACATGATCACAAGATCCCACAACAGGGCGTCTGCAAGCTGAGAAGCAAGAAAAGCCAGTGCGAGTCCCAAAACTGGAGAACTTGGGGTCTGATGTTCAAGAGCAGGAAGCATCCAGCATGGGAGAAAGATGTAGACTGGAAATCTAAGCCAGTCTTGTCTCTTCATGTTTTTCTGCCAGCTTTGTATTTGCTAGCAGCTAATGAGATGGTCCCCACCCAGATTAATGGTGGGTCTGCCTGCTCCAGCCCACTGACTCAAATGTTAATCTCTTTTGGAAACACCCTCACAAACACACTCACGGTCAATACTTTGCATCCTTCAATCCAATCAAGTTGATACTTAGTATTAACTATCAGAGCCTAAGGGAATAAAACATGTGAGAAGAAGATGCTTCCCAGAATAGCTCTAAAAAGTGTAGGACAGATTGGAATCTCTTAAGTAGGTAGACTAAATTGGCTTTAACAGGAGAAAAACAGGTAGTGGAAAATAAAGCAGAAAATCTGAGGTTATGTGTGGGACTACAGACTTGTAGCAGGGAAGATTCACACATTACTTGAAAATTTAGAGGGGTCCACCCACCAAGCACGGGAATTTTTCATGAGAGTGTTTAGCTAGTTAGATTTCTAAAGCCTCACTCTGCTCAATGTTATGAGATTAAAGACGTGGGGCTGATCCCATAAAGTGTATATCAAAGGATTAGGCACCAAAGGTTGATACATAATGAAAATAGATTATTAATAAAAAAATACTTAAGATAATTGAGAATTAAGATCCTGCAGAGACACAGTGAATTATTAAGTAAAATTACACACTTTTTTATGTGGACTATGTAATAGATAAATTTATGTAGTAACAAAGATTATTATCAAAAGAAAAACTATCATGCTAAAAATGTGAATAAAACAGCTCCACACAAGTGTAAAGGGTGACTATTAACTAGGCTGTGCTAAACTAAACTAAAAATGCTTGATTTCGATTACTGAGTCAAAATGATTAATGAGTCCATCATGAAAGGTTTTCTTCTGGTCAGCTGAATTCCAGGCTTGGGTATTTATCCCAGTCTCTCTAATGTCAACCTGAGAACAACTATTTTGCCCCAAAATCTACAACTTAATGAGAGAGATGACATATCAATAGGAAACTGCAATTCAACTTAATAACTTTGGCAAAAGGCATTATCAGTTACAATGAAAACACTGAAGGGCACTAAATCCAATTTAATTGTTAGGTCAGAGTTTCTCAAAGAGGTTTCATGTAAGCTGTATGATGAAAGATATGTCATAACTAATGGCACAGAAACAAAGCAGATTGTTGGAAATAGTTGGCTCAAAGTACTTATGGGGGGCCTTCTTTTCCACTTTGTAAAAGTGCACACAACTCCTGACAAAGTTTCTTATCGCAAGAGCTATCCCCAGCCAGGCAAACGGGATACAGGAGAAAATGGATAAATAAACATTCCCCTGCCCGCTAACAGTCAGTCTGTTCTTCAAGAAGGGTACCTATGTTAGAGCTAAGAGTGGAAAAACAGGGTTCGCAGTTTTCCAAGTTCACAGGTTGCGACTTGTTTGGTGTTGTTTTAATCTAAGATCATAAGAACTCTATCAAATTCTATCCAGTGTAAACAGAAATCAAAATATGCCTAATATTGAAAGCATTTATTGAAAGATAAAGTATTTAAATTCAGCCTAAGCAAATCAATTTAATAACATTTTCTGAAATGTTAACTGTGCTGGCTTTAGAATGCAGAGGTCACAAAGTACAGCAAAACCATAGCTCCAGATTTCAAGACGTTTCCAAGTGATCCTTCTTTTGAGGGTAAGGACGATGATAACCTGGAAAAGTTGAAGAAATGAGAAGTAAATAAGAAAACCGCTGAATTGTCAAAGGGCTAACACCGAATCCTCAAAGGGCTAAAAAGTTTCATTTAAGAAATAGCATTTGTATTAAATGTTACCTAAATGCATCTTACAAATTTTTGTTTAATGGATGTTTGATGTCTATTCATTATGCAAATGTGGTCAGGTGTGAACAGGAAAGACATTCTACTTATTCGTGCCACAGGAAATTCAGCCAATATTCACTTTATTTATTTCAGAGCAACACTTGCAATCCTTCTAAATATGAAGCACCAAATAATGTATTTTCTGCTTTTCTGCTCCAAATATACTTTGGTATCTATGTTGTGATAATGGAGGTGAATTTACATGAGAATTTCATTTTTGCTTTTATCTTGACATTCAGATTTTGTATTAAAAGTTGCTAAAGAGACATTGTAGGAGGAAGGGTTTATCCTCCTGATTCTGGTGTACTTCCAATTTCCAATTTGTGTTTCTTGCTCTTTCTGCATGACAGCCAGTGTCATGTCTTGGGGAGGCCCAACAGGACTTACCCGAGGCAAGCTCTAGCTTCCCCTCCATGGACTTCCCATTGTGCTTCAAAATCATTTGGGTAGATTGCTGGTAAGTCTCACAGGAACTCTGGCTGCTGGCTTTCCCCACTGGATCTGCCCACACCCTACAAGCACACTTCCTGCTTGCCAGGCTCAGCTGCAGTTCCCTGCCCCCCAGCTTCAGCCCACCTCTAACATGGAAGGGTATTTCCGACATGCCAGTCCAAGCTGTGATTCCTTGTTTCTAGCTTTTGTCCAGCAATCATGGATCAGTGCTTGTCCAGGACAGCACAGTGATATTCTCTATCATCTTTTGAGCTTTAACCACATCCTGTCCAGCAGTCTCAATTTGTACTTGGAAGCTCCCCACTTCCAAGTACTAACTAGTTTATTCATTCTTTTAAGTTATCTTTATCATTTAAAGTTAATCCTTTTGTTACTAGACAATAATTCTTGATGTTAAACATTATCTGTTCAAATTATTGTGCCTTTTCCCTCGCTAGAAATTGTCTAAAGCAAAGTTGACATGGAAGGTGGGAACTGGACATTTGCCTACTTACCTTTTTAAAATTTTATTATTTTACTTTAAGTTTCAGCATACAAGTGCAGAATGTATAGGTTTGTTACACAGGTATATGTGTGCCATGGTGGTTTGCTGCACCTATCAACCCATCATCTAGTTTTTAAGTCCTGCATACATTGGGTATTTGTCCTAATGCTCTCCCTCCCCTTGCCCCTCGTCGTCCGACTTGCCCCAGTGTATGTTGTTTCTCTCCCTGTGTCCGTGTGTTCTCATTGTTCAATTTTCCCTTGTGACTGAGAACTTGCGGTGTTTGGTTTTCTGTTCCTGTGTTAGTTTGCTGAGGATGATAGCTTCCATGTCCCTGCAAAGGACATAATCTCATTCTTTTTTATGGCTACATAATATTCCATAATATAGATGTGCCACATTTTTTATCCAGTCTGTCATTGATGGGCATTTGGGTTGGTTTCATGTCTTTGCTATTGTAAATAGTGCTGCAATAAACATACATGTGTCTATGCCCATCAAACTAAGATTGGCATTCTTCATAGAATTAGAAAAAAAACTACTTTAAATTTCTTATGGAATACAAAAAAAGAGCCTGTATAGTGAAGACCATCCTAGGCAAAAAGAACAAAGCTAGAGACATCATGCTACCTGGTTTCAGACTATACTACAAGGCTACAGCAATCAAAACAGCCTGGTACTGGTATCAAAACAGACATGTAGACCAACAGAAGAGAACAGAGACTCCAGGAATAATACCACATATTTAAAACCATCTGATCTTTGACAAACTTGACAAAAACAAGCAATGGGGAAAGGATTCCCTATTTAATAAATGGTGCTGGGAAAATGGGCCAACCATATGCAGAAAATTGAAAATGGACCCCTTTTTTACACCTTCTACAAAAATTTACTCAAGATGGATGAAAGTCTTAAATGGAAAACCCCAAATGATAAAGCCGCAGAAGAAAATCTAGGCAATACCATTGACTACATGGTCAAGGGCTAAACTTTATGATGAAAATGCCAAAAGCAATTGTAACAAAAGCCAAAATTGACAAATGGAATTTAATTAAACCAAAGAGCTTCTGCAGCAAAAGAAACTATCATCAGAGTGAACAGGCAACCTACTGAATGGGAGAAAATTTTTGCAATCTATCTGTCTGACAAAGTTCTAATATCTAAATTCTACAAAGAACTTAAACAACTTTACAAAAAATCCCAAACAACCCCATCAAAAAGTGGGCAAAAGATATAAACAGACACTTCTCAAAAGAAGACATTCATGCAGCCAACATAAAAAATAGCTCAACATTACTGCTCATTAGAGAAATGCAATTCAAAACCATAATTCAAAACCACCATCTCATGCCAGTCATAATGGTAATCACTAAAATGTCAAGAAACAATAGATGCTGGAGAGGCCTTGGAAAAATAGAAACGCTTTTACGCTGTTTATGGTAATGTAAATTAGTTCAACAATTGTGGAAGACAGTGTGGCAATTCCTCAAGGATCTGTAATCAGAAAAACCATTTGACCCAGCAATCCCATTACTGGGGATATACCTGAAAGAATACAAATTTGCCTGCTTTCCACTTCTAGATACTTGTGGAAAGAATGTGAGGGATTAACAGAGAAACAATTTCAAAAACTACTGAACTGGATAGTCTTTCAGTCCTTCTACCCTGAATTGTCAGGTCCATGATGGCAGGTGTAGTGAACTTAAGTTAACTAAGGTTTTCATATGTGGGGACTTGATGGGATTCATCACAACCTTGCAAGTAATGTTTTGTAGCAGAATGTCATTCAATTTTGAATGAGAAGATCTGGGTTTACAACTTGATTCACGATTAGGAGGTATATTAGTCAAAATATGGAAAATATATAAGCCTTATCCTTATTTATAACTTGGGATCTGTAAGAATGCTCTGTGAATTTCACAGTGTTGTTATGAAGATTATTTATAATAATATACGTGACATTTATTTATAAACCATAACATGGCCACAAAAATATTATTGTTTTTATATCTCTTGCTATTGTAATCTCAGCCTTTTCTATTTGATTTTTCTTAGAAGAATTTAAACCTTCACCTAAGATCACAGCATTAAGATTTATCTTTGTGTTTGTCCAGTGAAGTACTTTCCTCAGAAAATAATACATTTTGATGACATTTAAAAAAAAACCCAGAAGAATCTACCATTAATATGACCATGTTTTGACTTAGTATTTATAAGGAAACATAAATTCTAAATAAATAAAAATATATTTGGTTTGATTTATTTAAATTTCATATTAAACAGTTATTTATGATTATTCACAAGTATTTCTGATATTCCTGTTTTCACCAGAAGAGGCCACTATGACCAAACTTTCTGAATTTATTATCAGTGAATAATTCCATTTAGCTTAGAAAATTGTTATGCATTTCAAAAGTCAATGATCAGGAGTAAGGCTTTTTTCTTTTTATTCTCCTTTTGAAAGGCAGCCTTCCAATTGAGAGTGGTAAATATATACATTCTTCCCTCCGATTTATTGTAAAAAGCCACAGTTTTAAAGGTTAATAGACATAGATTCAAATCTTGGCTCTATGACAGAGACAAACTGCTTAACTTTGGCAAATAGCTTAAATTTGTTCACTTTTCTAAAAAGAAAATAATAATTTTTAGCTTGTTTGTTTTTTAAAAAAGATTAAATGAGCTATTATCACTAAATTACTTAAAACAGTGACTTAACACAAATGAACAAATACTAGTTCCTGTCGTTCTAGAATGTCTGGTATACCCTTTGTCAGCAAGTAGTTTTTAAAAGATCCTAAAATGCTTTAGGTACTTTTACCTGTAAATGAAAAAACGAATGGAAGACCAATTTCAAGAATGTTAATATACAGAAATTTGAATAGTTGACAAGGGGGAGATTATGATTTATTTGTTTTTTCTATAAAGTACATAATTTACGGTGGCTCATGACTGTAATCCCAGTACTTTGGAGGACTGAGGTGGGTGGATCACTTGAGGCCAAGAGTTCAAAACCAGCCGGGGTAACATGATAAAACACCGTCTCCACTAAAAATAGAAAAATTAACTAGGTGTGGTAGTGTGCACCTGTAATCCTAGCTACTCAGAAGGCTGAGGCAGGAGAATTTGCTTGAACCTGGGAGGTGGAGGTTGCAGTGAGTCAAGATTGTACCACTGCAGTCCAGCCCAGCAACAGAGCAAGACTTTTTCTCAAATAAAGCTAGGTTGCTTTATTCCAGATAAAGTGATGATTTAATATTAGAAAATAAAATTTACTACTGTATTAGTCCATTTTCACATCACTGATAAAGACATACCAGAGACTGGACAATTTACAAAAAAAAGAGGTTTATTGAACTTAAAAGTTCCACGTGGCTGGGGAGACCTCACAATCATGGTGGAAGGTGAAGGGCACATCTCACATGGCAGCAGACAAGAGAAAAAGCTTGTAAGACTTACTCAGTATCATGAGAACAGCATGGGAAAGACCTGTCCCCTATGATTCAAGAATCTCCTACCAGGATTCTGCCACTACACATGGGAGTTGTGGTAATTACAATTCAAGATGAGATTTGGGTGGGGACACAGCCAAGCCATATCAACTCATTCAAAATGAAAGAATAAATTACAACGATGGCAATAAATAAAAGAAGATTGATATAAATGTAATATAAATTAACAACACTATTTTTTAAAATTGTGCTTTAGGTTCTGGGGTACATGTGCAGACCAAGCAGGGTTGTTGCACAGGTACTTACATGGCAAGGTGGTTTGCTGCCTTCATCCCCCTGTCACCTATATCTGGTATTTCTCCCCATGTTATCCCTCCCCAACCTCCCCACCCCCAACTGGCCCTCCTCTAGCCCCCACAACTACCCCCAGTGTGTGATGCTCCCGTCCCTGTGTCCATGTGTTCTCATTGTTTAATACCCACCTATGAGTGAGAACATGCGGTGTTTGATTTTCTGTTCTTGTGTCAGTTTGCTGAGAATGATGGTTTCCGGATTCATCCATGTCCCTGCAAAGGACACAAACTCATTGTTCTTTATAGCTGCATAGTATTCCATGGTGTATATGTGCCACATTTTCCTTGTCTAGTCGTTTGGAATATAAAAAGTCTTGCCTTGCCTAACTTGACAAAGGGCATTTATATTTAAAAACTTTCTAAAATACTACCATAAATAGGCAAAATTAGAAGCATTCCTTTAAAAATCAGGAAATAGACAAAAAATTCCTACTTTACTCAAAACAATTCAACATTGTTCTGTAGATCCTTATCAATCAATAAAATTATTATAAAGTTTGAATTGTATGAATTAAAATTGTGATTACAAATCACAGTGATTGCAAATCATTAAATTGTCTAATAGAAAACCCAGGGCACTAAAAATGTAACAGTAACAATAAATATCAGAGACTATCAAGATAGCTAAGTTTAATAATTTCACACTATTATAGATTAGTAATTATGAGTTCAAAATTATGATTAAAAAGAGATAGCATTTATAACAGCAATGAGGCACCAAAGGGTAAAGCCAGTAAATTATAAATATAATTTAAAAACTAATAAATTATTTAAGAAGAAAATTACAAGTTACACTTAAAGGAACCAACATAATTGGAAAAATCCTATAATAATAAAGAGAAATCATTACTTTCTCCCATAATAATGTCTGGATTTTATCCAATTTAAATAAAAATGCTAACAAAGAGTTTAAATTTGAGAAGATGATTTTAAAACTTACATAAGAAAACAAAGGTTTAGGAGCAACCATGGCTTTGTTAGAAAAGAAAAATTAGAGAAAAGTAATTGTGTTATCATTTATCTAATCTTACATAGACATATGAATTAAGGCACCATGAAAATAGAAGTAAGATAAACAAATTCAACAACAAAAAGAAGACAAGCCCAGAAATAGACCCAAATATTTATGAATATTTAAGTATCATTACCAAGATAAGAAAGAAATATTTTATAATACACTGGGAAAAGTTGATAATTTAGGTAGAAAAATAAAATTATATCCCTACAAGACCCAACACACACACACACACACACACACACACACACACACACACACACGCACACACATGCATACACATACTCTTCGGATAGATTTAAAACTGAAATGTTAAAGGCAAATTCTTCAAATCTGAGAAGACAATCTTAATGTCCTTTGGGCTACATGACTCAAAAAGTATTAACTAGAAGGAAAAGTAACATTTCAGAAAATTTAACTATATTAAAATGGAAAAATAGTTTTTTAAGAAAAACTCAACTTATAAACTGAAATAAAATAGCTGAGATACATATAAGTAATAAATGATTAATATTACAAATATGCGGAGGGATTTTAAAAGTAAAAAAACTAAAAGTAGGACATACTATAAAATCTTAAAAAAAAAGAAGCAAAGAAATAAGCAAACATCACACCTATGGGGGCATGCTTAAAAATCATTAAACGTTGTTCAGCCTCATAAGTACTTATGGAAATGAAATTAATGCTATTATGAAATAGATTTTTATATTCATATAATGCCAATAAAATATAATATCTTACACTATTATGTTTTTGTGACCATATGGATTCATTGGTAATATAACACAATGCTGATGGGAATGTAAGTTGGTACAACATCCATTGTATGATTGGGTACAGCAATTTTCTAAAACAATTTTACAATTTTGTAAAACAGTTTAATATCATGTTATTACAAAAAACAGTCACATATGCTGTGACTCAGCAATTCAATTTATTTGTACATTATCTAGAGACAAAATATTGTGCACATTTGTGTATATGTACAACCATAATATACACAGACAAGAAGTGTCATTATAACATTGTTTATAGTAGAAAAATATTATTTGACAGAGAAATTAATAAGTGATATTATGATATAGTCATGTAGTGGATGTTATATGGCAGTCAAAATAAATGAACAACCACACACAAATATAAGCTTTTTGTAGAAGACAACATGATGCAGTTTTCAGAAAGCTAAACACAGATACAACTGATTGTATTGTTTTTACATGTGAAATGTAAAGACAACTTATATTAAGGGTATTATAAACAAAGTTTAGAATTTTAATGGTTTTGGGGAAGGGAGGAAGTAAAAGGAAGGGCTAGGAAAAACGTATATAAGAAAGTGAAAGTATTTGCTATTGTTCTAGCTCTTAAAATGGTAGGTTCACACTTAAATCATATATTCAGTTAATTATTTTAATTTATAATGAACATAGGCATTCAAACGCATATACCTTTATATATTTGCATTTATTCTATACATTCATAATGTACAATTTTTAACTTAAAAAAATGAAAACTTGAATATTAAGAATTTGAATATTTTTATCAAGCACTGAGAATTTGAACAATATTTATCAATATCAAACTACATGAGAGTCATTATTTTATTGCCAATTTTCTCTATTTTTGAGTGACTTTCTTAAGCATTTTCAGCATATTTCCTTTTTCATATACTATTGTAAGATTAACCCTTTCAGACAAAATAATTGTGTCAAATAGCTTGAGCATGAATTTTGTCATATTTATTAGGTTACTCTTAAAATTGTCTTTGTTTTGGACAGCTATGTATTTAAAATTTAAGAATTCATCATATAAACTGAAAATATGACATTTGTAAATATGTTAGGAAACAATCACCCCAATACATAAAAATGCCACAATAATTAAAAACACATCCAATAAAACACAACTTAATCATAGTGATAAATCTTTAAGAAAATAACATGCTATTTTCTTATTTGGATGAGTTGTTGTATAAACATTAAGCTATGACAAAATGCCAAACACATTCACGTGGATCTTGCCTGGTGGTTTATGCAGTAGTGTGCACCTTAACGGTTAGTTTGCCTCATTGGTACAATTAAACAAGAGTAGACATGTTCAGACTTAAAACAAAAGGAAGTTTTGGAATATCCACAAATTTTATAATCAAAACACACTTTCAAGGAATTCTGATATATGCAGCTGTGTTAACAGGAGTCTTATTCTGCATCAATCAATTGGTTATATTAATTATATCAATTGATTGTATACATCAATTGATAAAATCATTACCATAATTTAACTCATCGATGTTCTCTAATATGTTCATATTTATCCTAATGTAAATATGCATATTGTCTATTAGTTTGAAAATAAATCAAGAATGGATGTAATTCAAGTAAGATATTTTCAGAATTTTCTTTCTTTCTGAAGAATCTGAGGATCTTGGTTAAAGCCACAGAATGCTGCATGGCTGCATACAGGGTTAACTGGAAGGGCTTCTATCCATGAGCCTGAGGCTAACACGCTGAAGTCAGATTGGTGGTGTTAGCTTCCTCAGCTCCTACTCTGAATGAGGTGTGACATTGAAGATCACACCAACCTGATCAGATAGGCTTGTTCATTCTGGGGCCAAACAAATTTATACATTTTGCTTTTCTTTTTATCCTCGTAAGAATATATTCCTTTATCTGGTAAGAAACAGAGGGAATACTAGTTTGGAAATCTTGATCTAGTTGTTAAATCCATGCTTAAAATGAATCTGTTTGCCCATGAAAATGTTTATTGAAGCCTGATGTCTATAGCCAAACATTGAAGAGAATCATGAGCTTTAATATCTGCAGTAGCCTGTATCCTATTTCAAAGAGGCTTTTAAATCTTTTAAACATCTACTATATGCTCATCGCTATTTCTTTTCTTTCAGAGAAGTTCATCCTCAAATGTAGTATACTTAGAGAAAAGCTACATATTCCATTTCAAGGTCTTTTAGGTTAACTTTTATATCTTCTTTAATTATATTGAAAGGAGGCAGTACCTGACAAGTTGTAAATGACAACAGTGAACAATAACATTGTTACTACACTATTTTAATTGCATCTAATGGAATATAAAGCTTATAATAATTTGATATCTGCCATTCTTCATTTAAAAGTAGATGAATGAGCTCACTCTTCTTTAACATAGACAACTTCATTTTCTTTTTCTCTTTGAACTCATATTCAATTTGACTTTCTCCCCGTATTTCAATTCTCATGTAACAGTTTTAAAGTGTTTTACTGATAATGTCATCATACCTATCTAAATTAAAATGTGTATATTAATTGAGATTTTTACATTTGTTTTGTTTCCTGAGACTTTGTATGTTATAATATTTTTTGGATTGGGTTAAAGCATTATTATAATTACTATTAATAGCACACAGTTTAAAAATGAAATTTATATATTATATAACTTTATATTATGAAAGTAAATGAGAAATCTATTTCTTAATGAGAAAACATTATCAAAAATTGCATTTGGAAAAGAATACAGCAAAAAAGCTAAATGATAATTATCAAATTATCTTTTTTGGGAAGTAGAAAAGGTAATTATATTTAAGAAACAATAAAATGAGAATTGACTATAGTGGGAAAAACATTTATGATAAGGTTTGAATTTTTTGACTACCTTATTGAATAATCCACAGTGAATCTGAAAATAATAACATAGAAATATTGTCCTTATATATTATCCAATATAATGTAAAAATGTAACAGTCTCAGAAAACTTTCCAGTTATTAGGTTGGTGCAAAAGTAATTGTGGCAAAAACTGCAATTACTTTTGCGCAAATCTGATACATTTTAAAATCCACATGACTAAAATATTTCTGCTTTGGCAGATCAGTTCTGGTTTTCCTCTGATAACGGTTCGGATCTTTGTCCCTGCCTGAATCTCATGTTGAATGGTAATTCCCAGTGTTGGAGGTGGGGCCTGGTGGGAGGTGACTGGATCACGGGAATGGTTTAACACCACGTCTTTGGTGTTGTTCTCCTGATAGAGTTCTCATGAGATCTGTTTGCTCAAATGTGTGTGGCATCTACCTTATCTCTCTCTTCCTCCCACCCTGGCCATTTAAGAGGTTCCTGCTTCCGCTTCGACTATTTGTGAATTTTAAGATACTTACAGGCAACATTTTGTAAGACATTTTTACCTATGGAAGTTAAAAATCTGGACAATGTCTCCTCTGGATGTACATGCTCAAAGGTCCTTCTTTTAGCACCCTCTCATCATAATGCAGATATTTAAGACCTGTACAGTACAGGGAAAAAGTATCAACAAAAGAGATTAAACTCATGCATTGAATGCTTTAAATATCAATCCAGTAGCTTTGAAATTAGAACTAAGATTTCATATAGGTCAGGGTAACATTAAACATTATCCAAATTTCATCTGTAATTATTGCCTTCTTTGAATTTGTTACTCTTTCTACCAATGGACATTTTTCTTCATGTGAACCAGGAAGGATCATGTGCTGATGAGGCAGAGAGGTCTGAAAATGATGTTTCTATCAGACTCTTCCCCACTCTCTGGAGACTACTGCTCAGCCAAGCTGTGTAGCTGATACTGGAATACAGATCTACAAAAGCATAGTCCTTACCCTCCTTGCTCCACAGTATAATCTGCTGGACAGGCATGCAAGCAGATTGCAGCTTCATGTTGTTTTCTGTGTGTGTGTATGTGTGTGTGTGGGGTGTGTGTGTGTGTGCGTGCACACACACGCTACAAGGGGAGTCACTACAAGATGCAAATGAAAGCAGAGTAAATATCTCCTCAGTATTTCTGGGATATTGGGGGAGTCTGGCTAACTTAAAACTTCGTTTGCTTCCATTATCTATGCTACACATTTTTCAAGAAAGTATAAGAATCCCAAATCAAGAAATGTTACTGCCATGTTTGTTTGATAAAACAGTCCCTTAATACGGTACCACAATAATAATAACTTGCACTAAATACATCCAGTTATTTCTTTGCTATTACCTATGCCTCTATACCCTTTACAGTGCTTTATGCTGTGCTGAAATTAAATATTCCTTTGAATAATTACCATGCCTACTAAAGGCAATAAACTAATTTGGTGGCTCTCTTGAGACCAAAAAAGTGAAAGTTTGACTCCTGTTGAGAAAAGCCCATCTAGCCCAATAGATGGCACTGTGATATAAATTAGTAATGTTATAAAATTAAAGGAAAAAAAAAACACAGAAAGACACTCATCGAAAACGAAATCACTGTTTTTTCCTTCTCAAATAGACTTTATGAAGTGTTAATCAACTCAGAGAAGCTAATAAAATGCCTGGAAAACAAATCCCAATGTTATTTTAATTATAGCTGTTTATTGGTTAAAAAGGAAATTTACAGGAACATATGATAGGTCAAGCTGATCAAAATAAATTTGGCCATTGATAAAATTTGGGGATATTTTGATGCAGATAATAAATCCTGGATAATTATTGTTTGCAGAATGACTTATATTGTTTTTCCTTCAAGACGTCAACCTTGACAATCCCCATGTTGACATCAAGTGGTAAATTATTCTGTAAATCTTAAAATCTTGCCAGTTCTTTGCCTGAGATGCTGGTCTCTTCAATATGTCAGAAAGGTGTCTGGCACAGTGAACTAACATTTATTAATGTCCTAAATTAAAGACAAAATAAAATGGGACTGAATCAGCCTGACTTGGCATTTAGCTAAATGCACCAGGTTGTTTTCAGCAGTGAGATGAAGAAATAAAGGGATATTTTTAGATGAACCCAAAAGCTGAAGTGTGTGGTACAATCAGAAAGGAACCATGTGAGGTGAGGCTAGCTGGAGACCAGGGAAGTAGTTTTCTGATTAAAAATCTTGTATAATACTATCTAAATATAAAAGCTTCCTAGAAACATGTATAAAAGGCTGCTCATTTTCCAAAGTATTCACAGCTAGTGTTTCATTTGGTGCTCAGCAATATCTTAAGTAAGGAATTAGAAAACACAGGAGAATCAAGTATTATCATATTCCAGTCAGGAAGCTGAGTGACGCAGTTGGTCTTGGCTTAGTTCACAATGGCCTTTGAGAGGAGTAAAATGATCTATTGTACTCCTCTTCTGATGCTCTATCAGTGATAACTTGGAGGAGTCTGGTGTTGTTCAGTTTCAATTCTTTGCATCACGGGTGACTAGAAGGATTAGAAGTCATATTCTTATTGATGTAGACTTCCTTACACACCACTTTTGATGTCCTGAAAGACAATGTGATGTACCACGAAAGCCACAAAGCTGCAAGGTAGGACACATGCGTTCTACCACTTTATCTCTTTGGACCTGTGTTTTTTCATTTATACAATAGGGTTAAAAAAAAAAGCTTATTTCTAGGATCCCTATTAACACTAAGTCTATTATTATTTCCTTTATTTAATGCTGAATGTAACAGATGTTGTAAAATTTAATGACTTCATTACCACAAAATAGTAAGTTATATTTTTTAATAAAAGACTGAATTACTTATTAGTCACTCTGTGAACATGGCAATGAATTTCTAGATTTTCCTGGCATCATCAACATTTGGGGAAAAAAAGTTTGATAGGAAGAAAAATTAAAATTTCTTTATAGAGAGTTTGGCTTTTTCCCTCTTTCATTCTCTCCTTCCGTCCTCCCACAGATATCAATTGAGCAATTAATGTGTACTAGGCACTTTACATGGTACTGGGGACATAGCAGTCACAAGATCAAGCTTTTATACTGCCTCTTTGGAGTTTAGTGTGTAAAAAAGTCTCAAGATAAAAACTAGAGTGTAGAAAGAGATTTGTGTTTAGAGAGGTGGAAATACAGATATACACATGGAACCATGTTCATCCAACCAAAGAGGAGAGCCTTCCTCCTTGTGTTTATCAATTTATTTTTTTGTATCTTACCTTTTCCCAAAGTAGTGGAGACAGCACTTTCATGTCCACCAAAACTCTTGTGCTAAGAGGAACATCTCTAGATATAATCCATGTTAGTTTCCCAGGGCCACTGCAACAAAATTCCATGACTTAGGTGGCTCAAAACAACAGATATGAATTTTCTTACAGTCATTGAGGCTAAAAGTTCAAGGTCAGGTTGTCAGCAGGGCCATGTTCCATTCAAAGACTCTAAGGAATAATCCGTCTATGCCTCTTCCAGCTTCTGGTGCTTACTGTCAATCCTTGGTGCTCCTCAGCAATGGCAACTTGACTCTAATCTTTGCCCCCATCTTCACGTGGCCTCCTGTATGTCTCCTCTGTGTCCTCAAATCTCTCATTCTTTACAATAACATCAGTCATTGAATTCAGGGGCCTACTCTAATTCTGTATGACCTCATTTAAACTAATTATACAGACAAATACCTTATTTACAGATAAGGTATCATTCATGGGTTCCAGGTGGACATGAATTTTTGGAGGACACTATCCAATCCAGCACACTGTCATTTTTAACAATTTAGTAGCCGAAGGGAAAAGAAGATAGGGAGAAAGTAGAAGTAGAGATTTTATTTGTCAATGCAACTTACTTATGTTTTTAAGAAAATGGAAAGTGCTTTTGTAAAAATTATATGTTTATGAATTAAAATGCAATGATGCTTCCATGTAATGATTTATAACATGTAGTCAATTTGCAGCTAGCTAGAATCCTGGACTGTCCAAATCTCATGGAGGTCAGTGCCCCCATCCTCTTTGCCCACCATGGCAGAGGAGAGTGTCCTTTTCATTACCCTGCACATCTTTCAAAGAAGACACTGATGAGGTGGTCAAATAAAAAAAGCCACAGGAAGATGCAAAATGCCAAGTCTGATCAATCTCAGAACAGAATAATTAGCCTCTGAATTATTGAGAATGTGAAGAATTCTTGACAGTATAATAATTCCACTAAATTTCTTTCCAATTTTCTTCTATTCAAAATCAGTTTTAAATTTACCTGTCTTACCATTAGAGATGACATATTTAATATGAGGGACTTTAAACAATGACAACATGAAATCTTTTTATGATAGATTTGTTGCTAAGCCCTGAAGTCACAAATCAAACTTTTTAGGACAAGATTTATATTCTTTCCATTTTTTTTTTCAGCTCTTGGTGAATTTTCATTGAGAGAGAACTTGCTTCTATAAAATGCAAGGCAAACTAATGTTCTGAAATCTTAGATTTGTCCCCTTCATGGATCAGATCCCAACTGAGTGGCAATTTTGAATGAATGTGTTCTCCACTCTGCAGTTTCCTTTCCTTTCCTTCCTTCCCTCCCTCCTTCCTTCCCTCCCTCCTTCCTCCACTTCCCCCTCCCTTCCCTTCCCTTCCCCTCCCCTCCCCTCCCCTCCACTCCCCTTCCCTTCTTTTAATTTCTCTTTTGCCTCAGGAACCAGAAATCATTCTATTGTCAGAGCTGAAATTTCAGCAGTGACTTTTTTTTTTTTTTTTTTGTAAATCTGCTCTGAAAACCTATGGTAGACAAAAGTCCAAGCTTTGCATTGAAAATAAAACTTATTCTACAAGTTTACATGTACTGTCTAATCTAACATATACAGATGCATCAAAGTGGGAGGAGGAAGTTAAAAAAATAGGCTCATCGAAGCTCAATGAGTTTGGGACATACCTGAGAGTGGAATTGGTACACGTACAGCTAGAGTTTTGGCCACATTTTATAAACTTCTCAATTGGACCAATTAAAAGTATGCTTTCTTTGTGCAGATGCACTACAGAGACTGCTCTTCTTTTGCCAACAGAGGCTGAGCAAAGCTGGATTTCATTTCTCACTCACTCCTTCATTTGGTCACATTCTTACAGCTATAACCTGCACACCCTTGCGGGTAGCCTGGTGCCTTACTTCCAAAGCAGCCTTTCTTCCTTTACCTTTACTGTCTCTAGCTTTGATTACTAGTTTTCATTTTCCATAATGTCTCATTTCCCTCACACAGGGAAGAAATTTTAGAAGTTTGAGAAATAACGGTTGCTTATATTTATCAATAATCATTAACCAAATTATTTATCTAACAAGTATTTAGTATCTATCTAATATCTAGCAAGGTACTAGGCACAGAAGGTGGTGCAAATCCAGAGATTATATTACTAGAGACTGGGTTTGGATTCTGTCTCCACCCCTTCTAGTTGTGGACTGTAGACAAGTTATGTGAAATGTTATTATTCCTCAAAGTTTCATTTTAGTAGCTAAGATACAGGATTATAGGGGTTTAAAGGATTAATGCATGTGAAGCCTGTTATATTAAAAAGCCAAAGAAAGGTGTTCAACAAACATAAAACATTAGCATTAGTTATTATGTTTTTAATGAATGAGGTATAGAAACAATAAGACACATAGACACCGAAAATAAAGAATTTATCATCTGATGAATCCTACTTTAACTGTTTTAGAAACAATTGTTGTGTAACTTCCAAAGATTATTCCAAGGATTATAAAATATTAACAATACAAAGAGAAATAACAATGAAACATTTCTTCATTGTCTTCTTCAGTTATTCATAGACACACAATTATATTTTTAAAACTAATTTTGACAAATATGGTTGCATATATTTGATACTTAAGATAAGAAACTGTCCATTGGCTTCTACTTTAATTCCAATAGGAACAATCTGATATTTAATCTACTTCTATGTGTATATGTCTATGTGGCTGTGTGAGACAGAAAGAGAAAATTCTGAAGGTTTTTCAAAAATTTTTCATTCAATCCCATTTTTTAAAAATAAGTGAATCTTCTTACTTCCTTTTCAGAGAGAATTAACTTAGACTCTGCTGATAATCTTTCTCTTCAGCTCATTAACTTTATACCTGCTAGGATCATAAACATTTTTAGGAATTAAATCTGTGTGACATTGGTCTCAAGGAAGAAAAATTTCCATTTAAAAATATCCAGACTCTGAGATCGTATCTATGGCTATCAAGTTTCTCCGTATGAAAGGTTCACCTGTAAAATTGAATACTTACTGCAGAAGGTGCCAATTAATTGCCTGCAGGGATGTTGAGTATTCCCCATGAGAGGGGCTGGTTGCCATGGCTTTGCTCTGAGTAATATTATTTTAGAAAACTCTTCCAAGGCACTGAGACTTGCTTTTGTGATGATGGGTTCTTAGAAACTGACTTGTCAGTAAACCCAGCTCAAATCCATCTTCAGGACTGCTTCACATGGACTGACCTGAAGATACTGACCCATGGGCAAGAATGCCAATTTATACATTTGCACTAAAAAAGACAACTGTCCAAAATACAAGGAGGCTGACATTCCCATGACATGTGTCGTCCTTACGTATTGGCAAACTGTCCTGGAACACTAAATAATCAGGAGGGGATCTGATTTTGGAATGAGAATGAGGTAACTGTCTCCTTACTTGTAGAGTATTTTCCAGGAAGTGGATTTACTATGTCAAATGGAATTAACTCGGCTAAAAGTGCCAATAAAAGGGCTCATCTTTCATTCCTCTTGCTAAAATTGAGCATTGTAATTTGTTTTAAAATTGTCTTGAAAATTACAAAGATACATTATTACAAATCTATCAGAATAGTTAAAATAAAAATATGACAAAACAAAATGCTGGTGAGAAGGTGGAGAACCTGAAGCCTTGCACAGCTGGTGGATAGCATAGTCAATGGAAAACAGTTTGGCAGCGTTACAGAGAACTAAATATGTAATTATTGGATATCCCACTATTGCACTTTCGGCATTTATCCCAGAGAAATGTCATGTTTTGTTCACATGAAAGCGTACACACCAACGTTCAAAGTAGCTTTATCATAATAGCCAAACACTAGAGATAATCCAGATGTCCTTTAGTGGCGGAAAGGTTAAACCAACCCTGGTGTGGCCATACAATGGAATACTACCCAGCAATAAAAACAAATTGTACTGTTGATACATGTGGTAACTTCAATGCGTCTCTAGAAAATTAAGCTGAGTGAAAAAGTCACTCCCAGAAGATGATATATTGTATGTTTCCATTCATATAACATTCTTGAAATGACAAAATTATAGAGATCCCTGTGGTTAAACTACTCCACATTTTTGTTAATTTTTGAAATTGATACATAATGATTGTACATTTTTCTGTGATTGCACATTTTCATGTGATTATATGATACAAGTATACGATGTGTAGCCATCAGGATAAATCGAATATGCATCACCTCAAATATGTATCATTTCTTTGTCTTGAGAACATTCCAAATCTTTCTACCTGCTGCTATGAAATATAGATTATTATTAATTATAGTCATCCTACTGTGGTATCGAACACTAGAACTTATTCTTTCTATTTAACTGCATTTTATACCCATTAGTGAACCTCTCTTCATTGCCCCACTTTCCTCCTACCCTTCCCAATCTTTGGTAACCATCCTTTTACTGCCTCCATGACAGTTGTTTTTCGAGCTCCTACAAGTGAGTGAGAACGTGATTTTTGTCATTCTGTGCCTGTTATATTCCACTTAAATAATGCCTTCAATTGCAACTATGTTGCTGAAAATGACAGGATGTAATTCTTTCTATGGTTGAATAATTTCCTATTGTGTACATACACTATATTTTTTATCAGCTCATTCATTTGTGGACACTTAGGTTGATTCCATATTTTGGCTATTGTGAATAGGGATGTTATATATAGGGAAGTGGAAGTGAAAATATAGCTTCTACAGTGCCAACTTCCTTTATTTTTAAGATATATACAGCAGTGGGATTGCTGGATCATATGGCCATTTTGTTTTCAATTTTTTGAGGAACCTCATACTGCTTACCATAATGGCTATACTGATTTACATTCCCATCATGAGTGTATGAGAGATCCCCTTTACCCACATTCCCACCAGCATCTGATATTTTTGGTCTTTTTAGTAATATACATTCTTAATGGGGTGAGATGATTTCTCATGTGGGTTTGCTTAGCCCTTTCCTGATGATTAGTGATGGCGAACATCTTTTATATACATGCTGATAATTTGTATGCCTTCTTTTGAGAAATATCTTTTCATATCCTTTGCCCATTATTTATTTATTTAATTTTATTTTATATTTTATTTTTTTGCTGTTTAGTTGTTTGAGTTCCTTCTCTATTCTAGTTATTAATCCCTTGTCAGATGGATGATTTGGAAATATTTTTTTCCATTCTGTAAATTATCTCTTTACTCTGTTGATGTTATCTTTGCTGTGCAGAAGCTTTTTAGTCTCATGTAATCCCATTTGTCTATTTTTGCTTTTGTTGCCTGTACTTTAGAAGTCTTACACAAAAGTCATAGTCTAGACCAGTGTCCTAAACCATTTCTTCCATGTTTTCTTCTAGTAGTTTCATAATTTCAGATATTACACTAATTCTTTAATCAATTTGGGTTTATTTTTGTATATGGTGAGAGATAGGAGCCTAGATTCATATTTCTGCATATGAATGTCCAGTTTTCCCAACTCTATTTATTTAAAAAAACTGTCTTTTCCTCAGTGTATGTTCTTGATAACTTTGTTGAAAATGAGTTGGCTGTAAATACATGGATTTTTTTTTTTTTTGGCTGGGCTTATTATTCTGTTCCATTGGCCTATGTGTCTGTTTTTATGCCAATGTCTTGCTATTTTCTATAGCATAGCTTTGTAATATAATTTGAAGTCAGTTAGTGAGACATCTCTAGTTCTGCCCTTTTTGATCAGGATTTCTTTGGATATTCAGGGTTTATATGGTTCCAAAGAACTTTAAGATTATTTTTTTGTATATCTGGGAAGAATGTCATTGGCATTTTAATAGGGATTGCATTGAATCTGTAGATTGCTTTGAGTAGTGTTGATGTTTTAACAAATTGGTTGTTCAGGAGCATGTTGCTTAATTTCCATGTTCACTGTTTGCTAATAATTCTCCCCACCCCATCTACTACCTTTTATTATCATAAATAAGAAACAAGCAAAAAGCTTTTGTGAGAAACTTTTAATGTGTATACCATTGGAGATGATTTGAGTACTATAGAAGCATAGTCTATATTAGAACAATGATAGTCTATATTAGACCAATTTTTTAATTGGGCAAATTGAGGACTAGAGTAGAGACATAATTGAACTAACAACTGTTTTTACTGTTGAAAATTATTACCACTGATTTTAATCCTCCTGTTACTTCTCAAGGCAAAAGAATAATTGTGACATAACATTTTTAGGGCTCTTTGCTGGTAGAAATGATATATAATGGAATCTAACTGCCTTATGTGTGACCACACACATGCTGTCTTACACTTAAAGAATGTACTTACTTTTTTCCCTTTTAAAAAACAATGTGCATTTATTCCCAGGATAATTTGAGAAATGATTAAAATCAGTAAAGTAGAAATTAAAAATCATCCTAATTTTTCCACTAATTTAACAGTAAACATGTGAATCTGTTAAGAAGTTACACCTATATTCTATAATTTTAATTAATATTTTACATTACTTAAATTCAATAGCGTTTTTTGAAAAAGGAGTAGTGGTAGTTATAAAGGCAAATACTTAATGCATACAGGGCTTACAGCTTAGACGATGGGTTGATAGGTGCAGCAAACCACCATGACACGTGTATTACTATGTAACAAACCTTCACATTCTGCACATGTGTCCTGGAACTTCAAATAAAATTAAAAAGAAAAAAGAAAAAAAAACCCACCAAGATTGAGTTTCATTCTACAAATCTCTCCACTTCAAAATTAACCTTTATAAAAAATAAGCTTCTCGTCAGCAGCTTCCTTCTTATGTCAAATACCCAAAGACTCACTACTATGTCAATCACTTTATCTTTCCAAATTAAATACTCCTGTAGTGAGCCTGATAAAGATGATGTAAGTAGTTGGCAAAACATTGTTTTGTCTTACTTTTTAAGTTACATTTTAACGAATTGGATGCTCTTCATCTTCTTATTTTTGACTTCAAGAACCATGGTTTTAAGTTGATTAACCACCATTTTTAAAGTATATTTAAATGGAAAGGGATTTTCCTCTGACAGAGCATACAGTTTTATCCATAAAAAACGTGCTTTTCGTTTTCAAAGAAAATGTGCCATTTGCTATTCAGATGCATTTTAGAGAACTTAAATGTATCTGCACTACTTACTGTAGGCCAGAAATCTGCTTACATTCTGCATATTACTGGAAAGAGCTGTTATAAAAAGGCAGCAGAATAGAAAACTGCGGTGTAATGAGGACAAAGACGTGGGGAAGAGAGGAGATTTAGAGACTTGGAGTTTTCCTGACTGTCAATCAGTGACATTCCTCAGAAACACCCGTCCCATTAAAATGATCTGCAACAAGTGATATAATCTGGTTAATTAATTGTCATTAATTATACTAGGGGATTATGAATTGTCAAATTTAAAACAAGGAAAGCTTCCAGAGACAGATTATTTCATGACTGAAAACTGATCCTGAAGCACCATACATATTAGAGGACCAGGCAGTCTCTAGTCTATGGCAAAACACGTCTTCTGGTATGAAGGATGCACATGTTTTTCTTGGGAGGAAGGCCCTTAAACCAAGCTATGACTTACAAAGAGTGGTGGAGTCTATTATACTGGGCCTTGCCTTCTTTGGCAATGTTATAAGTTCTTTAGAACTTACCGAGCTGAGATGGATTTCCCAATTTAATTACTTGACAAGCAGGTTGGCGTGAGGACTACAGTCAATCTTTGAAACAGGGGTACCAAAGCCAGGTAAACTCAGGGAGGAGACATTTACCTGGGCCTCAAGTAGGAAACCAGTTGGCAAGTTGGCACTGTTTTGGCTCCTGCAGACAGGTGAGTCTCCCATCAATATCAGCAAGCCAGGAATTAAGGCCTTAGTCTATACAGTAAATTTAAATTTCACCATAGCAGGCCTGACCAACTATATACGTGTTACCCCTTCTCTTCCTCCTTTCATCTCTAATGCCAGTTCAGTTTTCTGTTGACCATTTTACTTCATTTCGGCCTTTTGCTTGGAAACATAGGTTTCACTTGCAGTTCTTCCCTTAGCTCCTTGTTAACTGTATTTGGTCAATGGTTTGATGCAAGACACTTGGTGGTGAGATGTCCCCCATCGTGTTGATTCTGGGATGCCAGTTGTGTTGTTCAGTGGCAGCAACTTGGTCTTTGGGGTTCACTGTTGGCTGCCCCAGATGCTGTGGGATTTTCAGCATTTGGTGTGGGAACCCTTGTTAATAATGATACTAAGGTACTCTGGGTTTTTGCATTTGGTTGTTGTAGGCTGCCCCATGGATGCTCTGGGGTTTTGGACACTAAAATTCCCTCCAGGATTGTGAGATTAGAGCCCTGACCTAGGAAATCTTGGTCTTGCCTTTTTTTGTTTTCTACCTTAAAGTTATTTTCTGTAACAGCATTTTCTTTTCATATTGTCACTTTACTTAGGCTTTTCTCTCTACACTTTGCTTAATAAAAACACTTATTTTTGTCATATTTTGTTCACTGGCAAATGCTTATAATCTTTCATAACACATTGGTAGCTATAGATATACCTTCTCTGCAGGAAGTAAAAATCTAAAATGGAAAAAATAACAATAGCCCAGTTCCTTTCCCACTTGCTGGACTGAGAAACACTTCTGTGTCCAGTAGAATATGTTCTTAGTCATGGGGACATTGATGGGCATCCCATTGTACTTGCCATTAGGGTGTCTTTTAGGCTACTGCAACAAATTCTATTGTCAGTATTATAAATAGCAAATGTTATTTTATAATTAGACTTGTTCTGCAAATAAAGAAGGAAAATGGGAAGAGGTCCCTTATGTACAGGCTTTTATGGTTCTTTACTGGCTCATGTTTCTTCCAGGAACAAGAAAGCCACACTTAGGGAATCTTCTCCTGGCTGCTCTCTCTAGAAGACCAATGGCCTCCTCAGTATCCTGATTGTGAGGGGGGGTCCTGCCAGCTCTCTAATGCCTGAGTCCACTTCATGATAAGCAGTCATACCGCTCCCCCTTATCCAACTGGCCTCAGCCTGTATCCCCTGCTGCCTGAGAAAGTAAGCACAACGGTACCATCAAGAGTAGAGCTCTGTACCAGCTCTGAAAGTCAAACCGCTGTCCATTGTGGGAAATAGCTGATGGAAATGGGGAAACACGTAGAGTACATGTGCCATTTTCTATCTGATTTTGGTTTATACAAGGAGAAATTTGGCTGGTTTTCCCAAAAGTCCAGAAAAGTTTATAGAAAAATTTGTTTAGTTGACCATTTTGTTTAATTTAGTTTGCCATGACTTGCAAGTATTGTTGTCCACTTGCTTCGCCATGGGAAAAAAATAGGGAGGAAAAATTCTGTGATTAAGCCATCCAATTGTGACAAAGTTAAAGCTGTAACTAAGGGAAGAGGTGAAAATCCTGCTCTGTTTCAGGACTGTTTGGTTGAAGAACTTAGGAAACATACTAATGCTGACCAGATCTCCCCAGAGAGACATAAATGTTCCATGTATATATTTTATTATTCAATCTGCTCCTGCCAAAAGAAGAAAACTGCAAAAGTTGGCAATGGGACATCAAAACTCTGTGAGCAAACTCTTACACTCTTCCTACCTCATTTGTAGTTACGAACTTTAAAACAAAAGAAACACCCCAAAAGTAAAATTGTTTATAATTTCTCTAAGCGCCCTACCCCTTTAGGGTTACCTGTCTCAAAGTGTCACAAAATTGGCTTCTGGGTGTCTCAGATAAGAGCCCCCAACTTGCCAGTCCTTGAGCCAAATCAGTGTGCTTACTACAAGCAAAAAGGCCACTGTCAATGAGAATATTTTACTCAACCCCGTTGAGAGAGGAAAAGGTTCCTCATCAATACAAGAGTTAATCTTATTCCACTAACCCCAAGGAGGTGACTTGCTCAGAAAAATTTACTGGGAGTCTTAGACCCTTGACCTGACAGATAGCGTCCTGCAGTGATAGACAAGCAGCTACCCAAACATAATCTTCAGTGTCTCTACTGCTGGGTGAGCTCCCTGGTGGCTCAGGGACTGAAAGGTCTCCTCCTTAGCAATGCAGTTTGTCCTCTCCCTTTCTTATTTACCGATATGGGATCTTTTTCCCCGTCTCTTCCTTCCTTTCGTACCTATTGGGCCAAACAGAATTTGGCCAGGTAGACAGGTCTCAGACTTGTCAACTAACTTTGATCTGGCTGCTTTACATAGGTCACTTCATTTGTGTGATGTGTTTTGTTTCTAGCATGCTATGAAATTGGCTTATAAATTTAAAACTGCTTATATATTAAAGAAATATGACTAGCCTAAATTTGTTAGTTTGAAGGAAATTTATGTCTTCTAACTTTAAGATTTTTTTACCTAGGTAAACCAGGGATATTCCCAGCCTTCAAAATAGTTAAATTGGCTTTTAATAGTGAGTTTCTCTTAATGCAGTTTTAAATCTTAAAATTATAAAATGCTTCTCATCAAAAAATGCCAATATCTAATAGGCAGTTCAGAACTTCTTGCTACCTAGGTTTATACATGATGTGCCAAAGAAGATATATTTTTTACTGGAATTTTTTTTTGTCTAATTTGGAAGTTATTAAAAGGAAGGTTCAAAATATGAAGAAACCAGTTAGTAGAAAACAGAGATGTGAGGAGAGTTACAGGTAGAAGAGGTATTTTCCAGGGGAGGGTTATGAAAACAGATTGATTTTGTATGAGGAGGGATTTTGTGCGATGGATTGTTGTCCTAGAATAAAGTGACTGGTTATTTGGGAGGGAGGTGGCGTAGGACAGATCCTTGAGTCCAGACATGTCATGGATGGTCTATGTTGTGGGTCATAACGAGGTTTGTGAAGGGGAATTTGTGATGAGGAGTTTTACGTATGATTAAGCTGGCTGCGATTGAAAAGATACTGTTCATGGTAGACTTTCTGCAGAATGGGCTATATATTTTAATTGGTTTCTTTAAGGTATTAATTTATTAAATTAGGGAAAATTTTGCTTCTAGTATGATAACCAGTCTCTTTTAAAGCTTCTCAGATTTAAGTCTCAGAGGTTCAACTGTTGTGCCTTGCTGCTTTCATCTCTTTCTCCCTTAAACAAGGCCTGGGATGATGGCTGCCCCCTTTAGCTGTTTCATTACCTCCTCTGATTATTTCTCCTCCAAGTCTGCCTATTGTTGTGACCTGATGCTAAAGAGTTTTGTCTTGGAGGTCTATGGGAGCAGGGCTTTCCCTCAAGATAGCTTAATTCTGTGGTCTTGGTTTTTCTTAATATATAAGCTTATTTTTGGCTTTTAGTTTTTGACTCTAGTATTGCTTCAAAATATGTTAAGGGCTAATGAGCACCTATCCACCCTCATTCCCATGTGGCCTTGAATGTTTAATTTGCTGTAAGTCTTTTGACTCTAAGCCCCTAGGCCAAAGGAAATACCAAAGCAGCCTAGAAAAACCAATGCAAGCTATGATGGAAAACAAGGGACTGTATATACTTCATTACATGCCTCCCATGTTGAAATTTAGGCCAAGTTCAAAAGGTCTTTCAAAGCTATGAAGAAAGAGTGTTGGCATTTTCCATAAAAGAAAAAAAAAAAAACTCTGCTCTTAAAACAAAACACTTAGTCTTACTAAAATATTAAAAAGCAAGATCTGGCAAGGACCAATTACAGGTAGAACGGAAGGGTCTCTTTTAGGTGTTGTTAAGTACACTCATTGATACTGAACTTCATGAAATTACTAGATGGGTATACCTGTCCAGAATTAAACTATTTCTTGTAAGTACCCTGAATTAATTTGGTCTTATGCCGCTCATAAAGACATACCTGAGACTGTGTCACTTACAAAGGAAAGCGGTTTAATGGGCTCACAGTTCAGCGTGGCTGGAGAGGCCTCAAGAAACTTGCAGTCAGGGTGGAAGGGGAAGCAAACACATCCTCCTTCACAGGAGAGAGAAGAATAAGAGCCAAGCAAAATGGGAAGCCCCTCATACAGCCATCAGATCTTGAGGGAACTTACAATCCAGAGAACAGGATGGGAGAAGCTACTCTGAAGATTCAATTTTCTCTACCTGGTCCCTCCCACAACACATGGGGATTAAGGGAACTATAATACAAGATGAGGGTGGGGACACAGTCAAATTATATCATTCTATTCCTGGCCCCTCCCAAATCTCATGTCCTTACCATTCAAAATATAATCATGCCCTTGCAACGGAAGTCTTAACTCATTCCAGCATTAACTGACAAGTCCAAGTCCAATGTCTTGTCTCAGACAAGGCAAGTCCCTTCCTCCTATAAGCTTGTAAAATCAAAACCAAGTTAGTTACTTCCTAGATACAGTGGGGCTATAGGAATTGGGTAAATACATGACAGAACAGCAAACAAACATAGTCTTGTTCATAGGGTGGCAGGATGGAGAAGTGCTGACCCAAAGGGGTAAAAAGCCCCTTACAAAGCCAACATATCTCTTGAGAACTCACTCACTATCATGAGAACAGTAGCATGGAGGTCACTATCCCCATAGTTCAATTACGTCCCACCAGCTCCCTCCCACAACATGTGGAGAATATGGGAACTACAATTCAAGATGAGATTTGGGTAGAGATACAGTAAAATTATATCATTTTGCCCCTGGCCCCTCCCAAATCTCATGTGCTTACATTTCAAAACACAATAATGCCTTCCCAACAGACCCCCAAAGTCTCAACTCATAACTCAAAGTCTAAGTCCAAAGTCTCATCTGAGAGACAAGGCAAGTCCCTTCTCCCTATGAGGCTGTAAAATCAAAAGCAAGTTAGTTACTTTCTAGATACAATGGGGGTACAAGCATTGGGTAAATACACCAATGAGAAAAATTGGCCAAAACATAGAGGCTACAGGGCCCATCCAAGTCCAAATTTCAGTAGGGCAGTCATTAAACCTTAATATTCCAAAATGATCTCCTTTAACTTTATGTCTCACATCCAGGTCATGTTAATGCAAAAGGTGGGGTCACATTAATGCAAAAGGCTGCCCACAGCAGGGGGACCCTGGTCCCAGCCCAGGCCTCTGGGGTTGTTAAGAACAATGGCTCTCTTCTCACAGCTATACTAGGCAGTGTTCCAGTGAGGGGATCCAACCCACATTTTCTTTCTGCACTGTCCTAACAGAAGTTCTCTGTGGACTGCCACAAATGTCTCTGACATGCCCTGGAGACATTTTCCCCATTGTCTTTTCAACTAGCATTTGGCTCCTTGTTACTTATGCAAATTTATGCTGTTGGATTTATTTTTCTCTTCAGAAAAATGGGAATTTCTTTTGTACTGCATTGTCACACTGCAAAGTTTTCAAACTTTTATGCTCTGCTTCCTCTTAAACACTAGACTGCTTAGACATTTCTTCTGCCAGATCTACTAAGTCATCTCTCTCAAGTTCAAGTTTCATAAATCTCTAGGGTAGGAGAAAAATGCCGCCAGTTATTTTTTTATAGCAAGCGTGACCTTTACTCCAGTTCCCAAAATGTTCTTCATCTTCATCTGAGACTACCTCAGCCTGGACTTCATTGTACATATCACTATCAGCATTTTGGTCAAAGGCATTCAACAAGTCTCTAGGAAGTTCCAAACTTGTCCTCATTTTTCTGTCTTCCTCTGACCCTTCCAAAGCATTGCAGCTTCTGCCTGTTACCCAGTTTCAAAGTCGCTTCCACATTTTCAGGTATCTTTACAGCAGCACCTACTACCAAGTAACAATTTACTATATTAGTCCATTCTCACATTGCTAATAAAGACATATGCAAGACTGGGCAATTTATAAAGGAAAGAGGTTTAACTGACTCACAGTTCAGCATGGCTGGAGAGGACTCAGGAAGCAAATAATCATGGCAGAAGTGGAAGAAAACATGTCCTTCACATGGCAGCAGAAAAGAGAAGTGATGAGCAAAGGGGGCAAAACCCCTTATAAAACCATCAGATCTCATGATAACTCACTATCACTAGAAAAGTATGAGGGCAACCACCCCCATGACTTAATTACCTTCCCCTAGGTCCTTTCCATTACACGTGGGGACTGCGGGAACTACAATTTGAGATTTGGGTGGGGATACAACCAAACCATATCATCCTAATAGGCATAAGAGGAGGACACCATGATCTACACTTGTGAACTCTAAAAGACTTAAAACTATTAATTCACAAATGCATAAATAAATAACATGATGCAATGGGTGGGGATAGGAACATTGATTTTTCTCTTCCTCCTAATTGTAATAGTAAAGCGTACATCTTCTAGTTTCCACCTCAAGACAATGGTGGCACAAGGCTTCCAGCACATTCTACCCTCTAACCTAGAGAATGAAAACATCCTGCTATTAGGCCCCTCATATCAGTTATCCAGAGACTTTTATTTCTCCAATACTAGGCAGGGCCTACACCCATAAAATCAGCAGGGCCTACACCCATAAAAGAAGCCCTTGCAAAAGATGGACCTCTACCCTTCTGCAGCCCCATTAAGATTAAGGAGGAGTATTTAATATCTGAAGGAGGTATGAGGCAGGACTTGTTTTCTGGGCAAAACGCTGTTGACCAAAACATGATGTGGTCCAGACAGGATAAGGCAAAGAAAAAACTGGCAGGAACCAGCAGAAGGTAACAAAAATGATCCCTAGCTACCTTCCTTGCTCATTACCATAAGACACTTTTACCTTCACTTTTACAGTTTATAAATGCCATGGCAATGACCTATAGGTTACCACTCTTTTTCACGGCAATGACCTGGGAGTTCCCACAACTTTCCTAGAAAGTTTGAAATAACCAACTCCTTAATTTATATTCAATTGAAAGGGGGCATAAGTGGTTATAAATACAATTGCCAAGAGTCCATATATTGCTGGCTCTGAGTTTTCCCTGCTTAATAAAAGAATGCCATCTAACATCACTAGCTCACCCTTGAATTTTTTCCTGGGCAAAGCCAAGAACCCTCCTGTGCTAAGCCCCAATTTTGGAACCAGCAGTCCTCCATCACTTTTGACTTTGAAAGCCATAATTTTTCTGTATCAATTAAACTGCTGTTGCCTGAAATCAGCCATTGACATTATGTTAAAAGATGAGCATTGCTGTGTTCTCATTAAGCTTTTTCTAGGGAAGTTTGAATTTCACATACTTTTTATGTAGCACAAAATGTTATTCATTTTCTCCCTTTTTCATTTTATATCAGGATATATCAGTAAAATAAGGTGGGATTTTAATAGGATGTTTCAACTGAGGTATTCACAAGCCACAAAGTTTTACTGTATAAGAAATTTTAAAATGAGATTATTATATACATAAGGTAGAAATTTTAAAATATGTTTTCACATTATTAATTTTCTCATTACTTATAAAAATAGAACCTTACTAGGGAAATAGGGAAAATGTGTGCATAGTTTACTTTGGAGGAATCTGTGGCCACGGTGTGTGGTGTAAGAGGCTGCCATCTCCTTCTACTCAAGCTTAGTAAGGGGCTTTTGAGAGATGCTAAGAGATTTGAAAGGTATTTATAAGACATTCTAAACTGGTTCGAAATTAACATCTGAAGTTAGAGCTGCCTGTAGAAGCAGGAGAGAAATGGCTGTCCTAAGATTCGACACACTTCCGGAACTACAGGCTCCAGGATACATGTATGCTTCCTGGGCAGCTCCAGGATGCTTATATGCTCCCTGGCCTCATATCTAAGGCAACTGGAATAGAGAGCAGACATAGAGTCATTTTAGGTCCTGCCCAGCCATTCAGGAGAGTTGAGAAAACCTCAAGGCAAGAATTTGAGAGTGAAGGCCTAGGCCAAGGAAGAAGACGGATCTGAAATAAAGACTCCAGTATCAAGGAAACTGCTGGAGAAAACCCAACAAAGAAAATTTTCAAAGAACCCACAGAATTGCCATACAAATATCGATTCTAATCATGTGTATACCTAGAGCCATCCAGCCAAATAAAACGGGTCCTACTTTATTATCTCCCTTTCTCTACCATGTTACAACTGTGCAATCCTAAAAAACAACTAGAGAGAGTAGGAGAGGAGTTGAGGAGACAGATTGGAAGAGAAAGAGAGAGAGAGAGAGAGAAAGGATACTTCCAGCGAAGGCAGACTTCAGGCAAGCAGAAGCTATAGGTAAGCAAGGGGGTGAAGTTTTATTCCAAAATTACTATTTGAAGGAAACATTTATTTCCTTGAAATATTTGTTATAAATATTAAAAATGGAGGGTTTTTTACAGGAAAAATGACTATAAGATTATGCAATTCCTTAGTGATGAGCTTAAAAAACTTGCATGGGATATATTTACATTTCTTTTTTGGAACAGAAAGATCATTTACATGTAACACAATTTAAAGTAATGAAGGTAGATAAAGTTGTGTTTTGTTATATTGTATGAGTCATATTTGATATAACTGTTACAGAAATCAGGAAGGAAGTATACGAAGGGAAAAATGGGAAGACGAAAGAAAGGAAAGCATACAAAGGAATTTTCCCATTTTCTTAATATACATGGATTTACACTGAGCACCAGAGGACTGGCTAAATATGTCTAAAAGATCTATTCCAGAGTCTACATGCCTACATCCAATTCTATATATATTGTATCTAGGATAGAACACACATCCCCTTATTCCCTTCTCTTAACATATTCAGATTTAAACTAATAATATTTAAAGGAAACTAGAAATAAAGTGTGGGGATTCAGACTTTCTTTTTTTTAAATTTGCCCTGTGCCTCATAATTTTAAAATAATTCCAGTTGAAAATTCAAATGAGCATCAATGAACTATTAAATACAATCTAAATGTATCAGAAACTAATTACTCCAACTGGAAGCAAACCCAAATGTGCCAAATTAATAGCTTAGTTATTCCTAGGATCTACAGTACATTAACAACAAGAAGCATGCTTATAAAAAATGTTGTGTGAAGGTATTGGAAAATTATCCCAATGAGAACTGCTGTAATTATAATTATGAGTTAAAATAATAATAGTTCCTCTATGGAGTAAAACACTCTTTTCTGAGAATTTTTATTATTGCAATCTGAGCTTAAAATTTTTCACTCAGAGCTGAAGCAGAGGGAAGAAAGGAACAGTTTATTAATAACAAATTAGGACATAAAGTATAAGAATACACAGAGCCAAAGAACCAAATATATAATTACTAATAGATAAATTTAGAGAACGAGAAAGGACTCTATATGCATAATCTATAGATTTAAATCAGCAGTAGATTAAGAAAGAAATTTGATGTGATAAGTGGAGGAATAGGTCAAAAATTAGTGGTCATTCAAATATTATTAAAACACTATATTGTCTTTCGTGCCAAGCTAGGATACTATGCAAGACAACAGAAAGAAAAGATATAATGTTTTTACTACTAATCAGCCAATAGGAATGTTAGAAAAAATAAAACATTATTGTTAAGGTTTTTAATGAAATATTTAATGAAATATTGGCTCTGTGGAAAACAAAGAAAATCCTCTAGGAAATTTTAGGATAATATGAGCTAGTTAAGGAGATTACAGAAGGTTGGCATAGTTAGAGACAGTTTTTCGAAGTATTGTCTAGTTTAAAGCACTTTTATAATGTAAGAGCAAAGCACTTTGCTCAGTAATTACACTTGTGGATTCTACAGGATTTGACTTGGTCGCTATTCCATTTTCACCCCTAATCTCCTAAGGAGCATATGGTAAATTCCAGTGCATTGAATTTCACAAAGACTACCTAGCCATTTATGTATGTGCACATATGCACATGTCTGTGTGTATTTTATATATATAATAATATACGAAACAAAAGATATGTATGTATCATATACTGCATTTATTAATATCAATCTATGTATTGATTACAATTTCTACAAATGTCTGGATAGGGTGACTGAATCCAAGTAAGTTTACTAGTACTTTGTGAGTGACTACTGTGGCTACTGGTAATTTAACTTAAAAATTCTGCTTAACTCAATGTTGGAGCAGCACATAACAGATTAATTCTCCATCTTCCCCCCTGGAATTTATCTTAATGCCTAAGTGATCAAAGAATGCTAGATATTATTTTTTTCTGAATCCCACCTTCTCCTAACTCATATGATATTGAGGCAAAGATAAATGAAAGAGTGGACTCAGAAGGGCTTTATTACTTTGACACCTGCTATACATGTGTGCAAAAGAAATAGTGAAGAGCACATGCCAGACTCCGCTCCTCATAATACCTGAACATTCCTATGTTCCAGGCTTGTTCTCCCACATTAGATGGATTAATTCATTTATTCCTTAAAAGGCTATGGGGTTCTCATGATTATTATGTTCGTAGCATAGACGAGGAAACTGGAGTGGTATAAACACTAAATACAAGAACAAGAACACACAGAAAACAGTGTCAGTGTCAGGCTTTGAGTGAAAGCGATTTGTTTTATGCTGTATTTTATGATGGCTACTTTGCAGGGGGTAGGGACACAGATATGTGGGAATAGTATGTTTCTCCTTCTTGAGAAGGTCAGAATTTACTAGGGGAGGCAAACATGTAAATAAACAATATAGAATAAATGTAGAGTGATAGAAGCCTAAAGAAATAAGGATTTAATTCTGGAGGATTCTCAAAAAATATTTTATGGGCAGGCAACATTTTTTGTGTGTCTTGGAAGAATTTTACCAAGGTGAAAAAGAAGGAAAGCATTTCCAAAACAGAGGGAAGTAGAGAGTGAAGTTTCATAGCTAGGGAGGGGCCAGGTAAGCTTGTGAGTGGCAAACCTCCAGGTGGGTCAGAAAGAGGGGATGCTACAGAGACAGGTTTTCTCTCTCTAATTTGTGGAAAATCGGCTTCTGAGAAATTATTGGACTTTTATTGTGATTGTCATTTTGCTTGCAATACATTTGTAGTACAAGATATTTACTTCCACACATGTTCCAGTTGGGGTAGTGAAACCGGCATCATACTTTCAGTGAATGGAGTAAGACAGAATCTCAGTGTCCTTACCAGCTATGTGAACTTGAGCCCAATGATTGACTTGAGGAAAAAAATTATCGGTGTCCTGTGCATGAATGCTATAGACCAAATGTTTTTCTCCCCCAAAATTCATAAGTGAAAATCCTGATCCCCAGTGTTATGGTAGGAGGAGATGTGGCCTTTGGAAGAGGGTTGGGTCACAAAGATGGAGTTTTCATAAATCAGATTAGTGCCCTTATAAAAGGAGTCTCAGAAAGCTCCATCTCTGTTTTCCATGACATGAGGACCTAGTGAGAAGATGATCATCTGAAACCCAGAAGGTGGACCTCACCTACATCATACCATGCTGGCACCCTCATCTCAGACTTCCAGATTCTACAGCTTTGGGAAAGAAATATCTGCTGTTCAGTTTATGGCACTTTCTTACAGCAACTTGAACACAGTGAGATAACAAAGTCACTGGGAGAACTTTCTGAGATGTTGTGCATGACGGCATTGGGGCCTAAGTGATAGGAAACAGCAAAAATTTCTCCTAAGTTGCATCTCCACGGGATGAAAGGAGAACTTGTAACCAAGGCCAAGAGCAGAACTGAGTCTAATCTTGAGGATTCGGTGGCTTCAGCTCTGTATGGGGTTCCCTGATGTCAGAGTGGTCGGTGTGATTCCCTCTTAGCAGCCTGGACATGGATTCCTGAGTCTCTTTCTTTCACTAAGTAGTCTTCCTACAGTAAAATTCTAGGTGTGGGGAACCTACCAAGATCATACTTTGTCTTCCCTTTCTAGGCTCTAAAAAGATACTCAGAGGTACTTCTTTTTTCCTTAAAATGTTAAAGGTGATGATCACAATCGGAAAAGAGCAGGTTATTAACAAATGAACTATTTAAGACAAAATAATTCCTACAAGAGACCTTATTCTTTCTGCCAATCCTATGTCCTTCATTCTCAGACAGCTGGATCATTAGATGGGCCGTACTGGTTGACAAGAGTTGGTTTCATGTTAAGCCACTCTTCCAGTCTAAGTAGAGAAATGATTGTCTTCCTCATCCATTCTACTTCTGTTTTTCTGAGTCCCACTTGCTAGTAACCAGATGCGTGCAAATCTGAGCTTCACTCTTTGCGGAGCCTTCCATGACCTCAGGGAAAGGTAAAATTTTTCTCTGTGTGGCTGCTCAGTACTTCTTCATCACTGTGTCTCTCCCACCGTGCTGGAGCAGGAACCCCAGGTTTTACTCTCACATTTCCCCCGTTTCTTTCCAAAGTCTTTCAGAGAAAGCAGTTCAGAAGAAAACTGGTCTCTGGTCTCGGGCTTTGTCTGATTTCTCATGGCTGATATGGTTTATTCCTAGACAGATAGGTCCCACATTGTTAAGCAACCTCATTTTTAGTAGCCTGTGAAGTCTTATGTCCCAGAAAGAAAGAAAAAATAATGGAAGGAAAGGGAAAGAAAACAACAAGCACAAAGGGAGAACAATTGGAAAACTGAGACAGGCCATACGACCCTGAACTTCATACATCAGTAGGCAGGTATGAAAACGATTTATGTATATAAATACGTTGCTATTATTTTCTTCCAAAGTCTAAGTTGTCTAGGTTCAGTTTGCAAGGCTTTAAGAAAGGTACGGCTTACCTTTAGTGGTTTCAAACAAGGGAAAATGAGAAAAAGAGGGAAAAATATAAAAACGTCATCTGAGACTTGTAGTCAGGACAAATTCAGAGTTCAGTCCAAATTGTAGAAAACAATTAAAATTGAAGAAAAAAGTTAGGCAAGGCTACAGTGTAGTAACAGGTGTTGGACAATTTATTTTGAAACACAATTTTTTCTTTTTCCAACTCTCCAATTTTATTAAAGACGAAATCATAGTAGGGCCAATTTATTTGTAAAATAAGTTCTAGTCCTTGGCTTGATTATTTGCATAAAGTGCAACAAGAATAATCATTTGCCATATAGATTCTCTCTCTCTCTTTTTTTATTTCTTAAAATTGGCTTTGCAGGAACCTGTTACATAAGGAATCTAAGATTAGTACTTTTTAAAAGTCCTTAGGACAGCTAAGGATTTATCTATGCCTGTAGATACTTGTGTGAATTGAGCGAATTCCTCTCTTTTCAAGGTCCCAAGAAAATTTAGGCTTCCTGGGACTGTCAGAGAGTAGCATTCTTTACTTACCACAGGTCAGAACCCTGTAAAAAACAAGGCATAGGGCCAGTTTTTCCAAGGGGTTTTTATCAGCTCTGTAGGTCAGCCTCATCCAGTCAAAGCCTTAGTAAAATAACCAGTGTCTCCAATTATGCCCTGTTATAAAGGAAAGCAGATTCTTACTTAACTTGTGCAAATAAATGTGTTGTCATAACTAAGAGTACTCAATAATTTTTTCAAATTTTGGATAAATTTACTTAACATAAAGAAGTTATTTTTAAATTTTTCTCAGAAAAGTATTTTAATCAATTGTTAAAAGTTATAAGTAGCTTAAAAGAAGAGAAAATTTTTCTTGGCTCTGAAAAACAAAACAAAAAGAATCAGCAAATATTTTAAAACATTGTAAAAGATTATTTCTGACTTCTGTTAGTTCAGTTCATGCAGTTAACTCCTGTTCTGCTTGATATTGGATCTATAAACCTTATGAAAATGTCAGCTCTCCATGAGACTCTTGAAAATTTCTCTCTCTATTCCAATGGTACAATTTCTAAATTGATCAGAAATCTACATATAAAATACTCCTCAGAATTCTATAGCTGATTATAAACTGCCCTACAAAACGATCAAAGTAAAATAACAATGGTGGATGACAGAAATCTTAGAACAGCTGTGGTTAAAGATGCAACCGGCATGGAATTTTGGTTATTTCTTTTGCATACAACAATTTTACATAATAATCATAATATAATCGTAATTACTATTGATGACATATACTAAGATATATTAGAATCACAGAAATCTCATATAATTTTGGAATACATATTAGGAACACATTTCTGTAAATATAATCCAAGGAAGGTTAAGCACCATTTCATATTTGACAGTGCTTCCTGTATGATTTCATTAGATCGAATAAGCCAAATATTATCTCTTTTGAAATTAAGGGGATATAATATCAAAAAATTAATGAAGTCAAAAGGATTGAATTTAGAATCAACCTGATTTGGGGAAGTTTGTCAAATATTATATGTTTAAAACACTTGATGTCCCAGAACAGGATCACAGCTCTTTGTAAAATAAGTCATTGATTTAGCCAAAGTGATAACTCAAAGATTAAAAAAAAAAAAAAGGCAAAACTTTTGCTCTTTGAAAAAGGAGACTTACTTTCCTAAATAAGTCCTAAGAAAGATAGCATATACCAATTGATCTGTCTCAAATTTTATAAGTAAATCTATTAAATTTTAATTATTTTGACCATAAGATAAAATTTCTGTAAATCTTTTTATAAACTCTTACAATTTTTAAAAATTAAAGACTGGTTAATTCTCCAGGAAAACCTTGTTCTTCTGACACAGGGGCTCGAATAATGCTCTGGCAAGAGTGTGCCTTTGGTATTTTGTGTGATTTATAGAGAAACTCTGAACTAATTTTATACCTCAATATTGGCCCTTACAAGCTCTCATTCCAACCTCTTCTGTGATAGTTCCTGAGATTAGAGGTGTTGAATAGCTTGCATTTCTGTCCCCATATCTCACAAATGCAGAGGTGAAAGGGATAGCCGATTGGACTGAGGCACAAGTTCCTCTCTAGTTACTTGGCAGAGTGTCCAGTGAAAGTCTACTGCAAAACTACTATACATCTGCTCAGAGATAACTAAGGGCAAAATGGATGGGTAAGCTCTTGGAAGGGCTTGAGCTCTTTGCATCTTCTTATGTTTCTGAGAATAGCCAAATTTTCTTCCTGTCGTGAGAGACGTGAAGTAAACTTGGCTTTGAGAGATGGAAGCTGAATTGCCTTCAGGGACTGACCTGCAGGGTGTTGAACTTTGGGACACAGCAGAGAAAGTTTGGCATGATCGATTGTCCTAGGCTGTGGGGTTTTGAAAAAGAGCTACTATATGGTCCATGCCTGGTTGATGAAGAGACTAAGTGGAAAGGGGACAACCTGGGCCTCTGGTCGATGTGCACAAGCGTAACAGTCGCTTTTATTCAAGGTGCGGACAGAATATTAAATCTATTCTAGCCAGGTATTTGCATCTTGGTATCTTGTTTTAATGGCTAAGGTTTGCTTTAGATTATTCACTTTTACAATAGATACTTTAGTTTTATCATTAAGTATGGGGATAACTGGCACTGGATTTAAAACTGAGAAAAATTAGAATCTGAATATATATAAAAAAATAAAACTGAGACTACTGGGGGTGGAGAAGAAGGAGGAGGGACAATGTGTATTTTTTAGACGCCTAGAGGATCTTTCTCATTGACATTAGCCTTTATACCGTAGAAGTGACTAGGGGCAGGTCTAGAGTCAATTAGGGTGGAAATGGCAATAGAAAGAAGGATGAGGTTACATTGATGAGACTGACAGAAGGAGCAGTTCCTTTAGAATGAAGGAGGGGCTTTAAGTCAGTGCAAACTCTTCCTGTAAAGGTCCAGCCTTGGTATTGGGTGGTCTAAAGGACTTAGTCCCAACTGCTACAGAGTTGCCAGGTTACAAGAACAGAAAACCAGTGTCTCAGCTGCAGGTGATTACAACAATGAGAACTAGGATTAACTGTCCATTAGAGGGCCAGGGCATACATATTTGTCTGAAAAAGCTAGCTGTCTTTCATCTTTTACACCTCCACAAGGTATGACAGAACAAGTATCAAAAGACATAGTCTGAGGTGAGCCACTTAGTTACATTAATAACAAAGGAGCTAGTAACAGAACAAGAAAGGAAAGGGAAGCAATATAAAAGACATATAAAATTAAACTTTCTTTAACTTTAATTTGGTGGGACTTGAACTTGATTTGAGTTCAAGTTGATTTGAGTTCAAGTTGACTTCTTCTTGATTTGAGTGTGCTGTGTCTATCCTTTTTGTTGCCATACATACGAAAGACTGTCTTGGTGGTTGGTAGTATGAGATAGGGTCCACCTTAAGCTGGCTCAAGTCTCTTCTCTTTCTGTCCTTTGATGAAAATGTGGTTCCTGGGCCGATGCTGATGCACTGGAAACTTTAGGGGTGGTGGCTATGCTAAGAGACTTTTAGTTTTAAGAAAAGAGAAGGTAGAAGAAAGACTAAATATGTAATTTCTGAGCTCAAGATCAGAGGCCAGTTTTCTTCTAAACTGCTTTCTCTGAAAGACTTTGGAAAGAAAAGGGAGGAAACGTGAACGTAAAACACAAAGTCAGGACCCCAATTTACTACGTCAGAAGAAAAAAACATTAAGCTGAAAGCATTGTCAAGCTGCCTTCCTTTTTGTTCCTAAGCAGGTAAGTACAGATAAAATGTTACACGCTTCACTGGTAGCTACTCACGTTCGCCTTATCTTATGTGAAGTCTTGATTTACTGAGCATGAGACAAATATGTATTTAACTCTTAACCTACCTACAACTTTTCTGTTGTAACGTGTCCATGACATACCCTCCCTCTTTCTTTCAGCCTGTGTTTTCCCTTTAAATATTGAAGCCCACAAAATCATCTTTGGAGAAAGGCGCAGATCTGTGATTCCATGTTTATTTCTTCCAGGCGTGTGCTTAACTTTGGCAAAATAAACTTCTAAATTGATTGAGACCTGTCTCAGGTACATTTTGGTTTACAAAAGATACCAGAGCTCGTGTATACTTGGATGGCTTGTTATAGCCCCCTTATGTTTGTCTTCCCCTGAGAAGTTTTAGTAGTATGTCCCAAAACAATGTATGCAATGTACCTGTTTCTTTTGCTTTCTTCTTTTATTCTGTCCATAAATATATGTGTCTTAAATATTTTTTCTCAGCAATATATATTTTTAAATAATTATTTGCACTTTTCATATGTTCAGTTATGTGAGACATAGAAAGTAAAACCTAATAATGCTAAACAAAAGTGTTATTTGCTAAAGAGAAACAGGATTATGCTGCTCACTACAGAGCAGCCTGTGGAAAGTAAGAGGTGCTTATTAAATAATTATGCAAAAAGTTGGCTAAACCTCTCATGTGTTTGTTGGTAAATGAAGTTATGAAAAGGTTATGAGAAACAGCCATTTGTTTGGATAAAATTATGCATGTACAGAGAAGAAATACAATAAACATAGAATGACAAACAGTGTTAAAGATATGTCAGCATCGTTTAGCCAATAAAGATAAAATTCAGTGATTTCACATTGTGGTGAGCATCAGTAGAGTGGAACATCCACATAATTTAAATTGGCTTCTGGCAGGAGCTAAAAAACAAAATGTTTCCTGCCAAGCAGTGTATGTTAATGCACCATGCACTGTTTCCTTGTGTGTCATTATATATAGTTACGAGTAGCTTCGGGTGCTGCTCCGTGGATTAAATGAAAAACAGGTACACCATATGTTTAGGATGTTGGAAGTGCCCTCTAAGTGTTAATTTTCTCCACATCGCCATGCCAGAATTGATCTTTAATCCCAATAAGGCTGACCAGTGCTCTCAAAATATGTTTGAGTCATTGTGGTATAATGGAAAGAATGCTTGACTCGATCACCTACTGTGTGACTGACTATGTGACTGTTGACTTGTTTTGTAAAGCCTCTCTTACTCTAAGTTTATTCGTCTTTATATGGTGATTAGATACTTGCTCTGACTTCCCATGAGAATTAATATTCAGGTAAGTGAGATACCTGGTAGTGAGACACCTGGTAGAGGATCTGGAACTTGGTGGCAGCATATTTTTATTATTCTGTTTATTGTGTTTACTGTTTTTTTCTTCAAAATTGAAGATACTCCTTTTGACAGAACGCATTCTGAATACCAATGTTTTCTGTGTCCTAGAATGTTTGTAAAGCTAAAATAATGTATGAATACTACTAAACCATTAAATATGTTATGCCTGATTTGTAAGACAAATATTTGTACGTCACTCCAAAGTTCCCTTTTCTTCATGCTCAAAAAGTAACTTTGCCAGAAACCACTTTTTCCCCAAATTCCATGACTCCCAAACCCTAATAGTTTTTATTACTGGCCCATGTTAGAAATGTTTAAACCTTTTTTGGTTTTTTTCCTAATCTGCTCTGCAGTGGGAAATAATGTCGTCTTCTTCGTGAGAAAAAATTCAAGTGAGATGGATAATAGATAATAGACCTAATGGTGTCATATGTCTTCAGTTCTGTTGAGACATTCTGGATCCCTGCTCCTCATCTTTAGCCTTCAAAGTGCCTGACTATGTAGAGATGTGATGTTGTGCCCTACAGATATGCCCCACCATTAAGAATCCTACCAGAAGTTACAATGAACCCGATACATTCGCAGGCATGTGTTCATTTGTGTTCTCTTTATTCAATATAATTCTCCACTTAATATTTTTCTTGGCCTGTTTAATCTCTGCACTGCCTGCTATTCATAGTCAAGCATTTTCTCACTTCAGTGCACTCCAATAATAATTACTTGCCATAGTGCATTCACTTTATAGAGTACATTCACATCTATGAATACATTTGATCTTCACAGCAGCCTGTGAGTTTGGCAGAGTAAAAGTTATTTTCTCCTTTCTTGGAAGGAGAAACTGAAGCTCAGTGATGTCAGAGACTTGTTTCTTCAAGGTTAAAGAGCTATTAGATGTTTGGGTTAGATCTTAAACATAGGCCTTGCCTGCATCAGGTCTGTTTATTCTCAACTAAATAGTTTTAAAAATTTCCTTTAATTCTATTATTTGAGGAAATTTCTTCACTTCAATTTTTTCTCCAGAGTTGATGCATTGGTTTTGGTTTATACATTTAATAACTTAATTTATGTTATGTGTAATTTAGGGTTTCATTCACTCATTGATTCAATCAGTCATCCATTCTTTTGCTAAATATTTATTAACTACATAGAAAAGGCTGGTATAAAATTAGTCACAAAAGACCTTAACAACCCTTGAGAGAGAAACATTACAAAGTCACTATGAGAATTAGGATTATATTTAAATAGGCAATTATGATTATAACTATAGTTTCAAATATTGATATACAATGTGGCAGCTATTAAAATTGGAATTCTCATGCACGAGAGATTTCTTCTATCCATTTACTTATTTGCTTGTTTACTTAATATGAACTCATGGATATTTATTTTATACTTTGGGTAATAATCCAACACTAGTTCATATATTTCATTCTGCAGGTTGGTCACCTTTGTCCTTTGAGAGCTTTTTCAGTGGGCTTCTGTGTCCCTTTGACAAACCGACATCCCTGTGAATTTTTTCATCAGTGCCTTTTTTTCCTTTCACTTTCTGGCACTACAAAATTTCCCAGGTGCATCTTGTATATTTCTTACCCAGTGCTAAACTCAGTCATTTCCCCATGGAGCCCTGGTTCAATTTGTTGAAGAAATAGTATTAGAAACCAGGATCTGGGCCTGAGGTATGCTTATTGTGACAGGTGTCATTGCTTTTAGACCCTCGCCACTGATATAAATAGGAAATATATTTGTGTATACTCACCTGTGTATATTCACACATATCTGTAAATATTTCTTCATGTAACTGTCTCTATTAAGCTAAACGTATGTCTGACTGCAGCACACCAATTAATTTGAATCATACAATAGGTAGCTTTTTTCATACAAACTTGCTTCTTTCATTCACTTGACAATGTACATTTAAGATGTGTCCGTGTCTTCATGTGCCTGATTGCTCATTTCTTTTTACTGTGTTCAAGGTTTTGTGTGGACTAAATTTTCAAATTAATTGAGTAGTTGTATTAGCTGCTTAATGCTGCTGTAACACATGACTGCAAATTAGAGTGGGCTAAAACAACGTAAGTTTATTCTCTCGTAGTTCTGAAGGCTAAGTCCAGAATTAGGGTGCTGGCAGGTTTGGTTCCTACTGGAGAATATGATCGAGGACTGTCCTGTGTTTACCTCCAAGCCTCTCATGGTTGCTCTCATTCCTTGGCTTACAGACTCATCCCTCCCATCTCTGCCCCTGTCTTGATGTTCTCTCCTGTGTCTCTCTTCTCCTCTTCATGTAGGCACTGAGTCATATAGAATTCTAGACTTATCATACTGCAGTATGAGCTCATTCTAAATAATTGCATTTTCAATGACCCCATTTCCAAATATGGTCACACTCTCAGGTAACGGGAAGGACATAAATTTTGGGGAGACTACTTTTCAACTCAGTACAATAGTTATACTTTAACACCATAAAAATACACTCAACATGCTTCCTTATACAATGAAAACACAGATGTGGCAAGATGCTAATGGTCACATAGAATGTTTCTTCAGAGGGGAACTGTTAAAACAAAACAGAAAAATGTGGTTGGATTTTATTAGAATAACAGTTTGTGTTCTGCTCTAGTTGGACAAAACTATATTTTTCTTTAGTCTTCTTAGTGAATCCACAGTTGTTCTATATCCAGCCCGCACACTTACTATTTATGTGATCTTGAGTAAATTACTTAAACTCCTCTTTGTATCCCTATTTTCTCATCTCTACAGCGGAATTACTAATGATAGCCTCTTTCTGTAGAAGAAATCAAGATGCTGCGGGCTGAATGCCCTAACAGAAACAAAACTATTGGAAATGGAAACAAAGATGGAGAAAAATAAACAATTTCTCAGTTGATGAAAAGCACAGTATTTTCATCTGATTGTAGCTATAAAAAGGGAATGTCCACTTCCCCGGCTCATGGGGTGGTTCTTGCATTTAGTGGGCCTTGATGGGTCTGGGGTGCTGGCTGTAGTTAGCACCTGTCTTACTCCCTTGGGGCTGTTATGGCAAAGTACCACAGAGTGGATGGTTTGTAGACAATAAAAATTTACTCCCCATTGCTCTCAAAGCTGCAAGTGTGAGCTAAGGGTGCCAGCATGGCTGGGTTCTCATGAGGGTCTTCTTCTGGGATGCAGATGGGCAACTTCCTTCTGTATCCACAGGGAAAGAGGGTGAGCTAGCTCTCTGGCCTCTTTTTATAGGGGAACTTATTCCATTCATGAGGACCCTCCCCCCACCACCATTGGCATTATTACTCCCAAAGATCTAATCTCCAAATATCATTCAGTTTGAGTGGGTTACATTTCAGCATATGAATTTTGGACACAAACCTTCAGTTTGTAGCCACTCGCTTATCATGTGTAGTCAGCTGCTACTGGATATTGTTGGGAAAAGCCCTGTATCCCACGTTCAACGGTATCACTTTCATCCAGGACACCACTGTGGTTAAAAAAAAATCTCATAAACATTTCGTTTAGAAATAAAGATCATAAAAAGTTCATTCGTTAAACACTCTGTTGGAAAAGCCTTCCATAAATCATGTACATGAGAATGTTGCTGTGAGGCTTAAATGAAATCATGCATATAAAGCATTGAGATTGTTTTTTGACACACTGGATTTGTATTTCTTAAATTAGATCTTTGTAACTATAGATAGAAAAATTAATCTTTGTTTATGTTTTTATTCAAAGTTTTATTTAAGCAAAAAAGTCACTATCAAAAGAATTGCCTTCTGGGGCACATGCTGCAGAATGCCTGCGTCCTGTGACACACTACTCTGGGAATTATGTCATGCTGAATTTGCCCTTTTGAGAGGAAATGTAACTCCTAGATTGTGCTGATATGAAACCATATTTCTCTCTCACCCTCCCAACACTTTTGGCCAAGAGCATAGTCATCATGACTGTTTTATACATTCCTCCTTAGTAAAGCAATTTTGGTTTGTTTTTCATTTAACAGTTTCCTTATGATATATGTACCATGCCAGGAATAAGAGAATGTGGAAGGGTTAGGGGAAGAGAGACACAGAAGTGAGCTAGGTAAAGACCCTACCCTGAAAGTGGTTGTTTATGTATTCATTCATCCCACATGTAGTTATGGGACTTTCTGATGTGCCTGAAACACTGAAAGTCCCTGTCTATGCAATGGTTACATTCTGTCAGAAAAAAAATACCGATATAAACCACACAAGCTGAAGTTTCTAATGGATCTAAGTGAAATACAATCCTGATCCTGGACTATGAAGTTAGATGTGAATAAACAATACAATTTCCTTAGTGGAACCAGTGAAACTACATAAGGGACTATCTCATTAATCACCATCTATTCTTTGTAGTTCATATGGAAAGCGAACTTGGGAAGGAACATTTTTGCCTGTCTCTTTTGGCCCAGCAAATGGAAAAGTCATTAGGTGTGGATGCAGAGTGATGTGTGGCACCGGGGGCGTCTGCTGTGCTCAGGAAGGGGACCCACTTACTTTCTGCAGCAAAACTAGATTTTTCTTGGACACATTGTTCTAAAACCAAGACTTTCATGGCTTCACTTGGGAATTTCTTTTTTTTTCCAGGAAAAACGAAATTTATATTCTGAAGACAACACTGTTAGCCATTTTCTGGATATTTGACTAGAGTTTATCAGTTGGATATTTGAATAACTTTTTATTCTTTTGTGCTAATACAGTGAGCACAGTTCCATTTAGGGAAAAATGAAAATAAAACTGCAATTCATTATTGGCATAAGCATAATAAGTACCTAAGTATTCTTCCTCAGTCACAGCAACCACTAAATTCTGAGTCAAGAGGTTTGAATTTCACACATAGTGTGCATTGACTCTATGACAGGGCAATCACTCAAGGACAATAACTCTAAATGATAATCAAAGTACTCTCTTGCTTCAGAGTTGATAAAGCATATTTCTACCACTGTACCACTTTATTTAATTCTACCCCATTAAAGTAGCCTATAAGATAAGTGTAGTTATTTCCATCCATTTTAAAACAAGTAGAAAGTATTTAGAGGAAGGAAGGAATGTATGCCTATATTTATTAAGCCCTAATTATTTGCTTATTCCTCCATACTATTTTTATGATTTTATTTTTTATTAGGCATATGAATACTGAACTCAAATTTCTAAAATGAAATTTCTTCCTTCTTTTCCTTGTATACGTCAGCACTTTGGGACATACAGAATAATCTACCTGGAATAAAGTTTCTGTTACTTGTTTTCTGTCAAACTATTTTTATGCTCAAATGTAATATACAAATACATTTCCTTCAAGCATCTCATAATGTATTATATGAGAAAGAAATTAACATTTTTAAGTTTATAATACTATTAGGATAATTACTAATATATAAATTATTAGTAATATTATAGAATGTAATGAATGTGTTAGGAGCCTACATAAGATATTAATTTGGTAGGAAGAAGAGAGTGATCGAATCTGTCAGATGAGGATATCTCATTTATCTTTCTGCCCTTTGTTCTGGGCATTCAGAAAACATAGGTCTTCAGTATCAATTGTTTTAATTCATATTCCTTATACCTGAATATAAGTCAAGCCATAGCGTCAATTGTAGTTTCCAAAATTCCTATGTGTTGTGAGAGGGTCCTGGTGGGAGGTAATTAAATCATGGGGTGGTTACCCTCATGCTGTTCTCATGATAGTGAGTGAGTTCTCATGAGATCTGATGGCTTTTTACTGGTTGTTTCCCCCTTTTGCTCCACATTTCTCCTCCCTGCCACCATGTGAATGACATGTTTGGTTCTCTTTCCATCATTATTGTAAGTTTCCTTGAGGCCTCCCCAGCCATGCTGAAGTGTGAGTCAATTAAGCCTATTTTCTTTATAAATTACCCAGTCTTGGGTATGTCTTTATTAGCAGCGTGAGAACAGATTAATACACCTTGGATAGTGAGCTATTAGTATACTACATTATTCTTTCAAACAGAAACAAAGGTTCTGGAAGAAGGTTATATCAAATTCAATGACATCTACTTATCTACATTAGAGTTCCAAGTAGTACTAACAAGGACCGGAGTGTGTTTACAGCTAAGCTAGGGAGGCGGAAAAAGCCTTTGTTATAGCACAGCCTTTAGAGGGCCTGTGAAAGACAGCTTGTACATCCAACATTTGAATGCTTGCTCCTGAATAAGCATTCTTTTTTTCTATTCCTGGGTTATATCTGTAAACCAGAAGAAAGTAGCATTTCACTAAGCTCAAATGTATGATAAAGATTCTTGTAAATCTAGTCAATGAAACTTCAACTTGACATTCTGCTGGTCTCTGAAGTATTAAATTATTATGTAGCAGATTTGACTGTGTGTTAAGACACTTAAAAATTGTCAAATTATATGCAGAGTAAAATTCAAATCAAACATTTGAAGGAATGCCAAAGTACACCACCATACCTGTAGTAGAGTTCTATGAAACCTAGTTTAAAATTAGATGATAAATGGTGGCCTTGATCTCCAAGGTTTATGCCTCGAGTTCATACAAGTGCAGCTTGGGAGACAGGTTTGATTTCTCAGGCAGGAGTAAAATGCCCCCAGCCTCTTTGCCAAAGCATTGTACCATTTCCTCAGTGTTCCCTGCAAGGTAAGTGTAAAGCTGGCCGTCTTGCAGAGGGTTAAACGGACACATCCATCTCTCTCCATGCCTGATAACTGCGTCATCACCCAAGCTCATTATCTGGCCTTGCCGCAAGGCTTCCCCGCACCCGCCTCCACATACCAGATCCAAGCCCACATTCAGCACTAAATTATGCATTCAACCCCCAGCCCGCTGTTAATAAACCCTGCAGGAAAATTTTTTAAAGAAGCCCCATCAGACCCTCCCTGGTAGCAGTCTGCTCTGTATGCTCTGCCGGAAGGCCCACTTACCCAAGGTCCCGCCCGCCTACCCATGACCACTAGCTCCAGGCATTTCCTGTTTCTTAATAGCCAATAGGATTGCCTTCACTTTGTTTCCCCAACAGCCAATCAAGACCCACTTACCCAAAGTCCCACCCGCCAACCAATAGCAATTAATTTCAAGCACTTCCTGCTTCCTAACAGCCAATAAAATTGCCTTTGCTTTGATCCCCAATAGCCAATCAATTGCCTTCCCTTCCGATAAAACCCCATGACCTAAACAGCCAGGGGCGACTTCTTTGGCCCCTTCCTGGACCACAGAACCTCGCCCAGGAGCTGAATAAATTGGCTTCTCATTTTCTCATACTTGCCTCAGTTTCTTCATTTTACATTGGCAATAAACTTTACAGTAAGAATGGAGTGGATGTCCTGGTAAGTGCCTCAGAATGCTAGGGAAGTGGGTTGCCTGCCTCCTGTTCTCTCTTCTCTTTGTTTCTGTAGAAACCATAAGTCTAGGGAAATATTTTCTGTCTGGCATTGTACCAACTTGGGGAAAAAAGAGAGGGTGGTATGGTTAAACCGAGGCCATTATTCTTGCCCTCTAATTAGGATTTTTTTCAGTTCTGTGTACCATGCAAGTGTCTCAAGCTTGTTTCCAGGTGTTGAGTTTTCCAAAGTGATATTCTTGTCTGTGAATAGTTGGTTGTCAAACTTTCTGTAGGGGGAGGGAAGGCTAGACCCCCTATTCTATCACCTTGCTAATGTCATTCCCGAAAAAATATTTTAAATGGTACAATGGTCTTTGCATATATCATATTAACATTCACATCTAGATGAGATTCCTCAGCTCTATAGTTTGATGACTGATATGGTTCAGCTGTGTCCCCACACAAATCATATCTTGGATTGTAGCTCCCATAATTCCCATTTGTTTGGGGAGGGACCCTGTGGGAGATAATTGAATCATGAGGTGGTTTCCCCCGTTCTTTTCTCCTGGTAGGGAATAAGTCTCATGAGATATGGTGGTTTTCTAAAAGGGGTTTTCCCTTTGGCTTGGCTTCCATTATCTCTTGCCTGTTGCCATGTAAGACATCCTTTGCTCTTCCACCATGAATGTGAGGCTTCCCCTGCCATGTGGAACTGTGGGTCAATTAAAACTCTTTCTTTCATCAATAACCCAGTCTTGGCTATGTTTTCATTAGCAGTGTGAGGACAAACTAATACAAGGACCATTTGGTGAATTTTAAAAATTCTATAAGTTCCGTCCAAATGCTGTCTTCATAGTAAACTGCATTAAGTTCCTAATTGCTTATTACATTTATGAAGAACTTTAATAATTCTACATCTGTATAAGATATAATTAGCACATTTTTAGAAAAGAGCAGAAGCACACCAAACTCCAAAGGGCCTTTGTAAATCCTTGGCCACTTAGATTTCAAAAAACTGCTGTTTTAATTAGGTTGAAAAACTATTTTATTAATTTCTGAGATCAAATAAAATTTATTATTTGTACAATTTAATGGCTTCTTATCAAATCTGTCAAAATGAGAAAGATCTGTCTGGGTCTGCTTGGACTGCTGTAACAGAATAGCATAGACTAAGATGCTTGAACAACAGGAATATATTTTCTCACAGTTCTGGAATCTAGAAGTACCAGGTCAAAGTATAGCAGGGTTGGTGTCTGGTGAGGGCTCTTTTTCTGGCTTGTAGACAATGGCAGCCTTCTTGCTGTTTGCTCACATGGTCTTTCCGTGTGTGTGTGTGTGTGTGTGTGTGTGTGTGTGTGTGTGTGTGTGTATGACAGAGAGAGAGAGAGAGATTGCTGTCTCTTCTTGTACTCACACTAATCTCATCATGAGGATTCCAATTTCATGACCCATCTGACCCTAATTTCCTCTCAAAAGCTCCATTTCTAAATATTGTAGCATTGGGGGTTATATTCTCAACATATGGATGTGGAGGAGGCAAAAACGTTTGTTCCATTATAAGGCCCACAGAGTTATTTTCCTTCAAAGAAAATGCTAATAGCACAATTAGATTTTGGGTAAATATGACTCACTTATTTGGTCACAGTGCTGACCTGCCAGACCTGTTGACTCTCATATATAATGGAACTGTTAACTAGGCCTCTGTTGGCCAAAACTCAATGTATCCAATTACAATATAGAATTGGTACTAGAATTTATTAAACCCGAATTGCATATTACTTATTTTTAAATATATCCCCTCATTTGACATGAATATACAAAGTGACCAATACAAGTTAAGAAGCACCTTATAAATGCTGAGATACAAAGAATTAGAGGGTCCATTTTTTGAGAAGCTAACAGTCTAGTTGGAGAAACAATTATAAAGAAGAAAAACATCAATTATGGTATAATAAATGTTATAATAGCTATAAGATCAGGATATTATGGGAATCAAAAGGGAGAGTTTAGAGAAGTTATAGAATTTACAGAGAACCCTCTGAAGCAGGTCCACTGTGCACTGGTTACCAGCTTCTCTGAGTCTGGCCAGGCAGAATGGCTCCGCACACACAAGTGACACGAGGTGAATTTATTTTTTACAGACAGGCAGCAAGGAATAACAGAGGCTTAGGGTTCACTGTGAGCCAGTTTCCTGACACCCAGGACAGCTTCCCAGGGAAGATGGAGTCTCGTCTGCATGTACTCCACTTATACAGCAGCCAAGGGATCCCAGAAAGAAGTTCACCTTTGGTTTTATACTCTAGGGCAATGTGTCACACTGGGCTAAAGTACTGGAAAGCATCCTGTTTCTAGGGGTTATTTAAATAAAACCAGTACTGCTCTGGCCAGTCAACCCTTATCTCAGAATATTGTATTCTCAGCACATTCTACAATTGCTCTTGAGAACTAAAAGTGAGAAAGGTGAGATGGGAGAACTGCCTCAGTGCTTGGCTATACAGATAATGTTCCTGCAAACTCTTTCTTTGTGATAAAGAGAGCACATACACAACTGTTTTATCCCTTCCCCACTGGGGACAGTGCTTTGTCCATGATAGTATTAGGCCCATCCTTATTATTTAAGAGGTCAAGACAGAAGAATGTCTCTGGCCTTCAGCTCACACTGCTTCTTTCCCCATTACTCAGCCTCACCCTGTGCTATCAGGGGGGCTTTATATATGCCCCCCTTGGCAGTTCTCAATGCCAAGCTCTCTTTCACTAACTCTGCCTTGAACACAATTAGCAATGTTATTTTCTCTCTTAAGGACTGATAAGGGAGATAACTGGTCAGACTCTGACAACGAGTTCAGGTCATTTTGGCAGAAAAGTTTAGCACCAAACAAGGTTGAGGCTGCATCAGTCCTTCAGAAAGTGCAGACTCTAACCTATAGGACAATTGATACGAGGACTAAGAAGGGTCTGAGTGTCTCTTCCAAAGCATGAACTCCCATTATACCGATAACTGTGCAATAAATTATTGTTTGACTACTGGTTATAGTACAGTCTTTCTTAGTTAGGAAAAAAAGGAGCTGAGGGCTACACTCAGTCCTAACCGTCTTACTTTGGAAAATTCACTTCTCTTTAGAAGATGATCAACTTTCTCAAAGATGAGGGCTTAGACTAAATCATTTTCCAGCCTTGAAGCCTGGCTCACTTTTAACTTTGTAACACTTGGAAACTGCTGTTTCCCTCTGAACCTCACTGCCTTATTTGTGTTGTCAGAATTCAAATTTCTACCCGTTTCCTATCCAACAACAGAATCATGTAAGAAAAGTGGTTCCAGTGTTGCAGAGCACAATTAATGTAAAAGCTGAATTTGTCTCAGCTCCAAACCAGCTTCAAAAGTCAAATACTCATTCTGTGAAGGGTTTTAGTGCATAACAAATCATATTTTGTTCTTGCTGTTGATTTTGCGGTGTACTGGAGGAAAGGTTTGCCGCAGCAAAAACTATCATAACTGGCACTCCTCTTCTTCAGCTCACCCCTCCTTGCCCTTCTCCACCTCATCTCTCCCAACCAAACTGCTTCCCAGAGCAGGTAAAATTCCAACAACCGGGATTTAATACAGGCTGCTCCACTTATTCCTGTGAGAAGTAAATCACTCTCCTTATATCTCTAATGATTAGTAAAATGGGCTAGTTAAGACACACAGCACAGCATCCCTATGAGGTGTCAAAATGATGTGACTTTGAAACAGTTAGTAATATGACTGCTATGTGGTAAGAGCTCAATAAATGGTTGCTAATAGTATTGTCCCACTTTTTTGTTTGTTTGATCAGCAAACCACAAAAAAAACCTCATTTAAATCATGCCAATCAGGCATAAAATAGTGAGTGAGAATAAATGTCTCAACTTATGTACATATTTTCTCTCTTATCATGGATAAAACTTCAATGAAGTTCTTTTCCTTGTTGTCTTTTGGTGCTAATCGAACTATTCCTGCTTTCTTTCAAGCATAAATGTGTTCTCCTTCATCTTCAAGGGTGTGAAAGCAATGAAGATAAAATATAATTTGTTATTAAATCCTTGGGAAAGGTTTTCCCCACTATGAGGCTAATGCAACTCTGTTGTGTCATATAATTGACATGGATGTGCACAGGTGCATCAAGGATTCACTCCTCTGCTCCATGCTACCTTGAGTACTGAAATCAGGCAGTGGTGAAATGCTCATTTATTCTGTGTGTTCTGTGATAATGTGTGTTGTTTTCCAGAATTTCTTTAATATTTGAATAACAAAAGATAAGTACAGAAGCATTTCTCTGAGACACCAAATCAAACACATTAATGATACTACCAAATTCTGAAAAGGTTTTCTTGTCCTATTAAAAGATAAAGCATTAGTGCTATGCAAGAAAGTATATTTCTATTAGTAACAACAGTGACAAGTGACTATTAAACAGTAATAAAGAGTGCATGCAATTTTAGTTATTGCAGAAACAAAAGAGTTACAGAATAGGTTCCTCTATGATACACACTTATTTGCTCATTGATAATCACAATTTAAAGGCTGAATGAATTCCTTCATTCTCCAATTAGATTAGATATGTGAATAATGAAGTACAAAATTCTCATTCATATACAAGAAAGAGCCTTGATAATTCCTCAGTGAACCTTTAAGCTTAAGAATTCATGATACATTTATGTGGTCTTTTGAAGACGAAACATCCTTTTATAGCATCAATATTTGACTTTTCTAGTTGGGAGGAAGCTGAGTCAAATCCAAGCTTTCACATGAATTGTGTTTATTTAACTAATTTTGGGGATTTGCTTAACTGATATTTTTCTCTGTGTCTCAAAACCTTGGAACCAAACAGGATTTACCAAATTTGTTATCTGTACATGCTCATATGTGTTTCTGATTTAGTTTTGCACATACTTATGTACATATAATTGCATGCAGGCACTAGTATGACTATAACATGCGCACTGATAGCACTGTTTTATATTTTTTGGTCTTAGTTTGTATCTCCTCCTTTCATTTTGTCTTCCAAACTTGCCCTTTCATTACAAACTAAACAATTCACATTGGTAAAATAGTATTAGTTTGTCAGCATGAATTAACTGGTTTAAAACATTACCTGAATGTGTGTGTGTGTGTGTGTGTGTGTGTGTGTGTATACTTTAAAGTGTATATATATATGTGTGTGTGTGTGTATATATATATAATGTGTGTATATATATGTGTATATATATGTGTGTATATGTGTATATATATGTGTGTGTATATATACACATATATATATATTTTAAAGTATATACATATGTATTTTACATATGTGTATGTGTGTGTATATATATATACACACACATATACATATATATACACTTTAAAGCATACATACACACACATATACTTTTATATACCCTGAAGCTCATACACTCTTTGCTTCTTGCTTATTTTTCTATGTGAGATCATGTTATTTACTTTTCTGCAACTTGCTTTAATAACTTCACAGTATTCAATATTTCAGTGGTAACTCTAGCATAATTTATTCTAAGGATCTTCCCTGATGGACTTGCACTATATTTATAAATGTTTCCTTTCATAAAACAATGTTTTAATAACAATTCCATTATCTATACCCTGACATATTTGTATTTCCATTTTGTGGAATTGATCACCAGAAGTGGGTTTACAGGGTCAAAAGCAATATTTACTCTTATATGTTCATCGATGTTGCTGGACTCCTGTTTAAAAACTCTGTAGCAATTCAAATTTCTTTCACAATGTGTGAGGGAAATAGTATTGATAATACACAATATTGTCAGTCCTGGCAATACTGTGTATTGCAGCTCTTATATTAATAAATTGTACCAGTATTTTAAATGAGAAGTGATATATTATTGTTAATTTGATTTTCATTTTGTTTATGCTAGTGACTTTATTTTCTCATATCTGTATTGGTCATTTGGATATGCTATTTTATTTTGGGCTTCTTTATATCTTTTGGCCACTTTCCCATTTTGTTTTCTGTATTCTTTTGTACCTATATAAAAGGTCTTAGTACAAAATATATATGCATATATATATATATATGTGTGTATATATATATATATACATATGTGTGTATATATATATAAAAGATATATATATATATATATATATATCTTTTATCTGTATTGCATAAAGATCCACTGTCTGTTTATTGAACCTCTTTAATCCAAATGTAAGTTGCCATTAAAAAGTTTTTTATTTGTTTGAAAATACATTTTATTTTGCATCTTTGGATTTTCTTGTTTTGGCTGAAATCTTTTTTTTGGTGTTTGTTTGATTTATAGATGATATTTATAGTCACCTACAATTCTTACATGATTTTTCAACTTTTATTTTTATTTGTGGAATTTATTTTTGCATGGTTAACAGAAAAAAATAGGATCCAAAGTTGTTTCTATATGGTAAAATTTGTCAGAATCAAAAAGGAGTGACTCGTGTCAAACCTTGACAAAATGGAGTCAAGTAGTCCATGAAGGGAAGTTTTCACACAGGACTGCCTGTGAACAAGACCTATTACAAATAGCTCTGCTGAAACCAAAACCTTGCACAAAAAATGCTCCTACGGGGACATCTGCACAGTAACTGCTTCTCTAACCTTGGACTGACAACTACCCTTGTTATTGAGCCTTGCAGCCAAGGATAATTGTTTCAAAACAGCTTAGATAAACTTATTTTTATTTAAAAAACCTTTGTCTTTCTTTAACTTCCAGAATATACCCATACATTTTCCAACAGCAATGTTTATTCCTGAAAACTGTATTATCTTTGAAGAATCTGTATTTTTAAATTGACAATAAAGATTAATAGTTATTTCTACTATTATATTATCAATTATATTATATTGACAATAAAGATTAATAGTAAGTTATTTTCTACTATTATATTTTCCACCCTAAATAAGAAGAAACTATGGTAGATAGACAGACAGGCAGGCAGACAGACAGAGAGGTAAGTAGATAGGTAGGTAGGTAGGTAGGTAGGTAGGTAGGTAGATAGATAGATAGATAGATAGATAGATAGATAGATAGAGATACAGCCAATGGAATGTTACTCAGCTATAAAAAGGAATGAACTAACAGCATTCGTGGCAACCTGGATGGGATTGAAGATAATTATTCTAAGGGAAGTAATTGAGAAATGGAAAACCAAACATCGTAGGTTCTAATTCATAAGTGGGAGTTAAGCTAATGAGGATGCAAAGGCACAAGAATGATACAATGGACTTTGTGGATTCAGGGGAAAGGGTGGGAAGGGGGTAAGGAATAAAAATCTACAAATTGGGTGCAGTGTATACTGCTTGGGTGATGCAAAATCTCACAAATCACCACTAAAGAACTTACTGATGTGGCCAAATAGACTTTCCCAAAAATCTAGAGAAATAAAAAATTAAAATTAATAAAAGAATACTACCTTAATTATATTAAATTCTCATATATACTGTGATTTAAATTTTAGCTTTCTATTTTTCGTTGATTCATGTATCTATTTTTATACAAAGTATACATTGATTTGACCTCAGTATTTTTATAAGCTATTATACGTCTAACTAAAGTAAGTTCTCCCTTTCATATTCTCTTCCACTAATCTCTTGTTTCTTTTTATTCCATATAATAACTCAGATTATTATTTCCAATGCCAAAACACTGTCAAGTTGCTAATTCGAATTAATATAAATTTATACACTGATCTTGTAAAAACTGACATTTCATTTAGTCTTAAAATGAAGATTACAACATGTCTCTCTTCTTTTGTGCAGAACTTGTTTTACATCTATAAATGCATTTTTATGTAGTGCTTCATTCAGGACCTTATACTTTAAAAATTATTTCTAGCTAGGATATAATTTTAAATGCTAAGAAATATAATATTTTCTCTGACTTTCTTTCTAGATGTTTTGCTAGAAAACAGATTAACTATTAATTTTTAATATAAGAGATTTTATGGCAGAGAAATCTGGATTTTCTGGGTATAAATATCATAGAGAAAAATAGTTATTTTCCAATGTTTACATCAGCAATCTTATTTTTCTAAATGCATTTTCTAGAATCTAATAGGCACAATTTAAGTGAAAATTGTGATAGTAGGTGTCCAGTTCCTGATTTTAATTTAAATAGTTCTAGTGTTATACCTTTTAGGTTAACAACAAATGATGGCTTTTGTTAGTGTTTTTATACTAAAATTTCTCATTTGTAGCTATGATTTATATGATCTTTCTTTAAATTATTGATGTATTACTAGAATAAACTCTATCTGGTTATAGTTTATTGTTTTGCTAACAATGTATTTGCTTCATTTTAATAATGCTTTATTCTTAATTAAAATTATTGCTTCTACATTCACAAAAAGACTATTCTATGTTGTTATTTTTAAAATTTATTTATTTTACTTTAGGTGCATACTATATCTGGCATTTCTCCCCATGTTATCTCTCCCCGCCCTCCCTCCCCACCCCCTGCTATCTCTCCCCTACACCCCCCAACTGCCCCCAGTGTGTGATGCTCCTCTCCCTGAGTCCATGTGTTCTCATTGTTCAACACCCACCTATGAGTGAGACTATATGGTGTTTGGCTTTCTGTTCTTGTGTCAGTTTGCTGAGAATGATGAGCTCCAGATTCATCCAAGTCCCCACAAAGGACAGGAACTCATCGTTTATGGCTGTGTAGTATTCCATGGTGTATACGTACCACATTTTCTTTGTCCAGTCTATCACTGATGCGTATTTGGGTTGGTTCCAGGTCTTTGCTATTGTACACAGGGCTGCCATGAACATATGTGTGCATGTGTCTTTATAGTACAATGATTTATAGTTCTTTGGGTATATACCCACTAATGGGATTGCTGGGTCAAATGGAATTTCTATTTCTAGATCCTTGAGAAATCGCCACACTATCTTCCACAGTGGTTGAACTAATTTACACTCCCACCAACTGTGTAAAAGTGTTCCTATTTGTCCACATCCTCTCCAGCATCTGTTGTCTCCAGATTTGTTAATGATCGCCATTCTAACTGGCATGAGATGATATCTCAGTATGGTTTTGATTTGCATTTCTCTAATGACCAGTGATGATGAGCATTTTTTCACATGTTTGTTGGCTTCATATATGTCTTCTTTTGAAAAGTGTCTGTTCATATCTTTGCCCACTTTTGAATGGGGTTGTTTGTTTTTTTCTTGTATATCTGTTTTAGTTTTTTGTAGATTCTGGATGTTAGCTCTTTGTCAGATGGGTAGATAGCAAAATTTTTTTCCCATTCTGTTGGTTGCTGGTTCGCTCTAATGATGGTTTCTTTTGCTGTACAGAAGCTCTGGAGTTTAATTAGATCCCATTTGTCTATCTTGGTGTTATTGTATTAAAAATGTCTTGATTTTATAAAAGGTATTGAGGATTTTTAAATCTTTTCCTAGCTCCAGGAATTACTTAAAGAACAGTTTAATTATCTGTTCTGTTAAAACCTAGTGAAACTCAATTATTAATCCAATAGATCCTGGTAACAGTTGCAATGAACAAGGTTTTCAAATACTCTGTAATAATTAAGTTTTATATTTTGACTTATTTAAGGTTCATTTTATTTTTGCTATGAAATTTAGATCATTATTTGCTAGGAATTATAGATTTCTTTTAGGACTTCAAATTCTTTTAACAGTACATTATTTCCAATATTTACGTTTATTCTACCCTACTGAATTGCAGATTTTAACATTATTTATTCTGATGGTAGGCCACAAATAAGATCACCAAGTGATCCCTATCTCTTAGTATTTGTGCTCTTATATAATCCCCTCCCACTGAGTAGAGGATAGATCTGTGATTTGCTTTGAATAATCAGAATATGGCAAAAATGACAGGTGTGATTAGGTTATGAAAAGGCTCTCTCACACTCTCACTGTCTTCCTCTTAGGAAAGCTAGCTACCATGTTGTGAGCAATCCTGTGGAGAAGGCTGTCTGGCCAATGGCTAAATGACAATGCCTGGTAGAAGCCAGTGAGAAATAGAGCCCCTCAGCCCAACAAACTGAGAAGGACTGAGTGTTGCTGACAACCACATCAATACATTTGGAAGCGGATTATCCTCTCTTTCAGATGAGACTGAAGCCCAGATGAAATCTTGATTATCACCCCATGGGAAATCTTAAGTCAGAGGCACCCATCCAAGGCCCAAATACCTGACCTTCAGACACAGGAAAATCAATGTTGGAGGGGTAATTTGAGAAATGAGGAATAGAGAACTAATACAAATCCTTTTTCCTAATAATTTTTACTTTGGTTTATGTTGTTTCTAATTTCTTTTCAAAATTTAGAATTTTGTTTTATTCCATATATCAGACAAGTCTTAGTTAGATGGGTTAAAAAAAGAAAAAAATATTTTATGTTAAAGAAGCACAGAATTATGCAGGCCAAACTGGTTGGTGAGTTCATGAACTTGTTAGAGATCCTGACTCTTTCGAGCTTACACCTCTAGGTGTATTACCTTCTCTCCTTTTGGTACAACAAGTTCTGCCGGGTGAAAAGGTGGGATAAGGGCCAGGGATTTAAGGATATTAAATGATATTTTTATGATATTAAATTGACTGGATATTTTGCTATATATCTGGAAAGCAGGTAGAAAATGCTTCAGCAAAGCAGTCATGTGTCCATTGCTACCATGGTAACAGAGTTTGTTATCATAAAGCAGGGTCAACAAACTATAACCTGTAGTCCAAATCCAGCCCATTGTCTGCCTTTATAAATAAAACTTTATTGAAACATAACCACATCTCACCATTTATTGTTTTGTTTTCTATGGCTGCTTTCACATTATAATAGCATAGATTAATGGAGACAGCAGGCATATAATCTGTAAGAAACTTATAAGCAGGCCCTTTGCAGAAAATGTTTGCCAACTTCCAATATAAGAGAAGACAGAACAGACGTGGGAAGTAACTTATAAAGTCAGGACAAGAAGCATAGCAACAGGAAATGCTTTCCACATTTGATATAATACAAGTGTAGAGATTTCAGGTAGGTGAAAGATGACACAAAGGTAATTAACTACATCAGTTAATTATACATAATACAGTGCTAAGCACACATCCTCCAAATCTCTGCTACACAATTATGAGTATCTGTTTAGCTCATGAGATGGAAGGTTGGATGGGATTCAGATAACACAGGACAGGCCCAGGTTGGCTTCCCTGCTGGTTCCTGCTAAGCCCACTCAAAAGTCTGCCCGTAGCAACCTAGTACCTGGTCATCTCAGCTGGGTGTGGCCAGTGGCACTGCTTCCTGTTTGTCATCACCTTTTTCATAACTATAGGTTGGGCTGAGGATATTCTTCTCATGGTAAGGACAGAGTAAAAAAGAAGAAATGAGCATTAAAATCCTGTTGAGGCCTTTGCTTAAAATTGGTATAATATTTCATTTTTATTCTCTAGGTCAGAGCAAGTCAAATAGACGAATCCAAAGTCAAGAGGCAGGAAGTATTCTCCAAAGTGAGTAGATGCTGATAAGTATTATAGCATAGGGAAGGAAAACAACAGGGGGCAGAACTGGAATTATTACACAGTCTCCGACATCAGCCTGAAGAGACTCTTCCCAAAGGGCTATCTGGGGAGATGAGAAAATTGTCTGAAGGGTGACTTTCCTGCCCCCAGAGAGTTGACCAGTGCAAAGGTGTCCATGACAGCAAGGGACAGAAATATTTCTAAGGTAGCTACAGCTGTGTACACTCAAAATTTAGTGTTTGAACTTCTGCCTCATGGAGAGTTTGCTGACTAGGTAGTGTTGGGCAAGAGAACACCTCAGACAGAACCAGCTCAGCAGAATTTATTTCCTTCTTCTCTAATCTTTGCAGCTCCTCCTACCCCACCCAGCTGCTGCATGAAGTGTGGAGGCACATATACAGGAAAAATAAATAGTAAAGGGACAATTATTTTATTTCTCCACCTCATATTTCTTAGTTCGGGGGAAAGGAGACATTGTGAACTAGATTGAAGATTGAAATCTCGGATGTTCTTGAATCCAGATGTTTTCATTTCCAAAATGGCATGTGTTCTTACAACTAAAAAGTGATTGGAAAACCGATGGGATATGCCTAAAATACCTTCAATAGGGAGTGGAGGGACAACCTGTGCAGCATGTCTCAGGAAAGCAGTTGCTGAAGAAAAACAAACTTTGAACAATTTTTGTTATTACTTTCATAAATCTTTGAATTAAGCCTCTTTATTAAATGAATTATAAGAGTAAATCTACCATGGTAGTCTGTGATCTGGCCTGTTAGAAGAAAAATCTAAGTAGGCCCAGTGATTCAACAACAAATGGCATTTAAAGTATGATGCTTCAGTGCACATTTTTGGTTCTTACTAATATGTTACTGGCATGAACTCTGAAAGACTAACATGGAGTTCCTCCCCTACCTCAAGGCAGCAGTTTTAGGATCCTCCCATCTTATTCTAAGAGGGCTATTGAAATAACATAACTTGGAGCTGTCTCTGTGAGATCAGAAGATTAATCCCATGGCAAGCTGCTGTGTATTCTTGATATTGTGGTTACCCTTTGTCTCATTTGATTGATGCTTCAACAATGAACTGATGAAAACACAATCTTGGCTGAGTTTGAACTGTCATTCTCATGAATTCTTTGCCTGTGTTAGACCTGTGGCTGGTCAGGCTCAGTCCCCAGCTCACAAGGTTGTGGTAGGGTTAAACTGACAACAGATGGGCTAGAACTTGGATTATTATGATCATCACCACCGCAATGAGTCAGACCTGTTCATCTTTGATCAGGGTTTGGTGGCAGGATGAGTAATTTCATTTATGAACATCCCTAAACAAAGACATTTGGGGAAAGAAAGTAGAACTATATCAAAATTATTAGACATACACAGAGACTACTCAGTAGTCGATGTGGTTTTGCTGTGCCCCCACCCAAATCTCATCTTGAATAGTAGCTCCCATAAATCACACGTGTTGTGGGAGGGATCCGGTGGAAGGTAATTGAATCATGGGATAGTTAGCCCCATGCTGCTGTCCTAGTGATAGGGAATGTATTTTCATGAGATCTGGTGAGAACGGGGCTATTCCCCTGTTGGCTTATTACTTCTTCCTGACACCATATGAAGTAGGGCTTGTTTTCTTCCCCTTCCTCCATGATTGTATGTTTCCTGAGGCCTCCCCAGCCCTGAGGAACTGTGAGCCAATGAAGTGTCTTTCCTTTATAAATTATGCTATCTTGGTATTTCTTCATAGCAGTGTGAGAATGAACTAATACAGTAGTGATGGCCGGGTTGAGGAATAAATGAAGGATCCAAGTATTATGACGTTAGACTCTGCCTTTTTCTACCTCAATCCTTTCTACAATTCCAGTTTGCTTCTCTGAAGTAAAGGGAATAAGGGTGGATTTGTAAACATGTCTGAAATTCTTATTTGTAATTTAAATAAAACTTATCATGGGTCTCTTCTTTATTTCTTCACCTTGATACCCTACTGGCCCCTTAATTCCCATCCGAGTTCTCTCCTTCTTCCTACTTATCCTCTTCTTATCACCTAAATATATAGAGTGTTGTAGGGAAGGAATAGAAGTAATCACTTGAATGCATTACCTCATTAAGCCTCATCATACAATTATATAGAAGCTATTATTATGCACATTCTATAGATGAAGAGAGTGGAGTTAGAATATTTAAGCAGATTTCCCAAAGCCTATTCTTAGGTCTAGGAGCTTGGAATGGTTCTACCCCTGATGTACAACCACATTGCGATATTGGCTTCGAGTATGGTTCATATGGTGGTATATGTTCAGCTTAAGATCCTCCTATTTTCTGCTCTTCAAAAAGAGCAACAAATCACCAATAGAACAATTAAGATGCCTACTATTTCTCTTTTATGATAAATAAGTGCAGTGCACAGCGTGCTACCCAGGGAGTGCTGGGGCAGGGATGTAATGTATGACCTATAATGATTTCAGTTGTTCCTCCTCATATTTTATATGAACAAACAACATTTTTAACACTGTGCATATGCAGCTTCAACTCATTCTATCAGGTAACTGCTGTTAAAACTCTCACAAGTTTCACTGCTACTATTGCATGTGTTTCCAACTGAGAACCTTGGCATTTCTGGTTTTGTTGCCACCTAACTCCAACCTCGACTGCTGCCATCCTATAATTGTCTTCCCTCTATGCGTTTCTGACCTCACATGAGAATTTCCACATCTTATAAGAACATCAGTTATATTGCATTAGGGGCTCATAGTGTGCCAGTATTATCTTGTTGTAACTAACTAGAGCTACAAGAACCCTATTTCCAAATAAAGCCACATGCACAGAGACTAAGAGTCAGGGCTTCAGCATATCTTTTTGGGTAACATATTTAGCACATAGTAGGGATGCTAGAAAATTATAATTTTTCTCTATCATTTCATACAGTTTTAAAAAGGGGTTCAGGCCAAATGATCTCTAACTTCTTTTACAATTCTAATAGGCCTTGTCCCTGAAAGCTTTTTTTTAATTGACATTTTTATAATTTGAAGAATTTGTTTTAATTAAAAGGACTGGAAAAAAAATTACTGTATGCACATGCATACACACACAAAGATTCAGTGAGCATAGCGTGAAGCATGCATAGCGCTGATGGGAACAGGAAAGAAAAATATTTAAGATCCGTCAAGGTCACAATGGACTGCCAGAGGCTTATATACTGCCTTGTTTCTGAGGTCAGCTGCTAGACAGCTTACAAGAGCTTTGTTTGCACAAAGATTAATTTAGAGATTAACCAGGTGACTTTGTAGAAGCTCCTGAAGAAGGCTTTTCATTAAGGCCTATAAAACATATTTGTAGGTAGTTGTTAATGTTTATGGAAGTGTGTGTGTGTGTGTGTGTGTGCATGCGTGTGCCTGTGTGTGTATACACATCTTACCATAATCCACGATCCTTAGGAATACATTTGCATCATCTTTTAGCTTTCTTCTTCTTGAGATCTTATTACCTGAATGACTTTCTACATACTAAAAAGTAATAAAAAATTTCGGGAGCGCAGATACCTATATGTTGGATGATGACTGTATGGTGTTTTAAGCATTTGGCCATAGACAATAAAAATTTATTTATATCAGTTCTTTTGATGAGTATATCCTGGGGCATGACTGAATCTGGTGTGTGCTCAGAACACAAATGAAAGCCAAAAGTTTACAATAGGAATTTTCATCCCATTATTATGATTTTTTTTCTTCATGGAAGAACATGCAGGAGAATGGAATCAGAAGATAGGGAAAGAAGAACTAACATTTGATCATACTCCCTAGGATTAGGAGAAAACACTATTTTTAGTTTTTTTGTGACAAGTGTTTTGTATGCTCATCTCATTTTCACCTATGGGTACATTCTCTTATTGTTCTCATGTTCTCAGAAAATAAATTGAGGCTTCTAAAATGAAGTCATTTGCCTCTGATTAAACAAGTGAAAGAATATGGAGCCAAGCTTTGGACTAAGTCATGTGCCACTAATCATATAAGTGGTAGAAAATGGAGGAAAAATTTGGGCTAAGATTTGTCAGACCCCAAATTCTTAGCAGAATTTTCTCAAGCCCTCAGTTTCTCTCTCTCTCTCTCCTCTCTCTCTCTCTTTCTCTCTCTCTCTCTCTCTGTGTGTGTGTGTGTGTGTGTGTGTGTGTGTGTGTGTGTGTGTGTGTTCAGGAAGAGACAGAGGCAATAATTATCCCCCAAAGGAAGCCAATGTGGCAGGAATGTTGTCAGGACACTTTACATTTTCCTGTTTATTTTTTGCTCTAGAGAGTCTTCATTTTAGATTGCTCCTTATGAAATATTGAGGTGTTTGAAAGTATGAATCTGTTAACCTGGATTAAAAACAAATACATGGGTAGTGGGTTATAACAAAGAGGTTCCTGCCATTTGTATTAGTCAAATTCCATTGGTTTCAAAAAACAGAATCCATAGAATAGCTATAGCTACAGGTGGAGAAAGAGAAAGAGAGAAGAGGAAAGAGAGAGAGAGAGAGAGAGAGATTATAGGGAACTCGTTCAAGTGATTACGTGGATTACCATGAAAGCCAATAGTATAGTTCCACTCAGAGTCTGAAAGTCTAAAAACCAGGCGGTGGAGAGCTGATGGCATAATTCCAGGCTAAAAGCTGATAGGCTTGATACCTAGGAAAAGCCAATGTTTCAATTCATGTTTGGATGCAAGAAGAAACTGAAGTAACAATTTGAAGGCCACCAGGTGGGATAAATTGTCTTTCACTTAAGATAGAGTCAGACTATGTTCTCTTTAGCCCTTCACCTGATTTAATGAGTCCCACTCACATTATGACAGCAATTTGCTTTATTCATTTTACTTATTATAATGAAAATATCACCTCAAAACACCCTCACAGAAACATCCTGATAATGTTTCACAAACTGTCTGGGCACCTTGTAGTCCATTCAAGTTGACACATGCTATGATTTACATGTTTATGTAGCCTCAACATTAATATTTTGAAATCCTAACACCCAAATTGAAGGTTTTACAAGGTGGAGCCTTTGGGAAGTAATTAGATCATGAGGTCAGAGCCTTTATAAATGGGACCAGTGCCCTTAAAAACAGTTTTAAAGGAGCTCATTCATCTCTTCCACCAGGTAAGATACAGCTAAATCTCTGTCTGTGTGGATATGGGCCTTCACCAGACACAAAATATATCTGAGCCCTGATCTTGGACTTCTCAGCTTCCAGAAAATTGAGAAATAAATATCTGCTATTTATAAGCCACCCAGTCTAAGGTATTTTGTTATAACAACCTGAATGGACTAAGATAACATATAAAATTAACCATCATAGAATTGATAAACCTTTCCTTTCAAAAAATGAAGTTCATTCAATTTATTAACATAAATAATTCTATTTAGGCCCAAAGAAAAAATAGCTATAAATTGAAAATTTAGAAATATCTTACACTGTTTTTGCCACAAAGCTGTCTTTTCCTCTTCACACCTAATTAGAGTTCTCTGAAATTCTCTGTAAGCATTACATCCCACTGTTTTTACCCCATACATGCAATGTGCTAAAAATGCCAGAATGTTCGTATTCCTTGAACACCCCATGCAGCCATGTGCTCATATGCCCTGAGCCTTTGATCGTGCAGTGCCCTGTGCATAAGTGACCTCTCCTGCCCCCATTCTCTATCTGAAAGAAACCTGCCTGATTTTCAAAGGCCAATGAATATATCACCTCCTTTGTGAAACATTTCCCCTGTCCTTGACCAACAAAATTGACCGGTCCTTCTACTTGATCCGAGAATACTGTTCATGCTACTATCACAATGTCGGCCCTGACTCTTCAGTAGTAGGGAGGCACATTGTCCACAACTCAACCTATCAACCAATAACAGCCACCCTGACACTTCAGCTCCCTTGGCAACAACCCCTCAGTGCTTTTTCACTTTGTTCCCAATGCGCTTCCTCTAATTCATGTCTCAACCTGCTGCTGCCTTTGGTTCCTGTTTCTCCTTTGTACATTTTGTATTGGTATTCGTCCCTGCTGATTTTGGCTTCTTAGGTGCCCCAAAGAAGCATTATTTTCTATATTGCTACACTATTCAAGACTACTTTGAGCAAGACTCTCCCAGAGGGCAAATTCTCAGGTGGAGCCTTCTTCACCCCTCTGTGTGTGAATTCATTCACAGAGAACTCACCACTCCAATCTCAGCTTATATAATTATTTCTCTCCTGTTAGATGGTGAGCTCTTTTTGTGTAGAATTTATATTGCATTCATCTGTGTTTCTCTTGTGATTGCCTTATGTTTATCATAATTTTTATGCTGAATAAATATGTGTGGCCTGGATTAAATTAAGTGTATTTTTATCTTGAGTGTCCTATTTATTCCTCTTAGCTCCTAAATTCTTGCCCTCTTTTAAGTGCTAATTCTAGCCATCCTGGATTACCCCAGTTGGAGGTGATTTGTTCTGAACTGGATTCCTAGCTCTCATAGAAAGCAGATGTTATTTCTTTAGCTGATTGTGGCTTTATGCTTTGTTTCTCTGCTGAGTGGAAAAGCTCCATGAGCCATCACTGTTTTATTCCCTCTGTATATCTGTACAACACCTACGAGAGTACATGATTTACCTAATACTTTTGCACTAAAAAATTTGTTTTGTTTTGCTTTCTTTAACTTACACTCGATGCAGGTAACCCACGGTAATAACTGGTATCCAACCACTTGTCACATTCTTATTTGCTGTTTTTGTCTGTTTCTCAGGCATTTGTGAGCATTTTTTAGAACAGAAGAAATAGTTAATCATATCTGTAAACCCAGCATTTCATGGTCCTGGCACTGAACAGTGACTAGGTCAAGATTGGATAAAGTAATGATTGATATATTATGACAATCTTCAAATTGCTTTTTAATTACATAATAAAGAGGGAAGATAATTCACACTCATTGAATATATTGAATATCTGCTTTGTTAAATAAATCATGTATTTTATATTTATTATTTCATTCAAAGCCTAGGGAAGGTCATTCAATATTTCTTGGCCTCAGGTTCATCTGCAAATTGGGGATGCTATTGATAGGTACCTCATGGGACTGTAAGGAATAACCGAATTAGTAAATGTAAAATCACTGAATTATATACTTTAAAAGGGTGAACTCTGTAATGTGAATTAGATATTAATAAGTATTAATTTTTTAAAAGCCTGTGGATATGCTGAAAATAATGCTTTCATATTTCATAGACAGACCCAATGTCAGAATCATGAACTCTGTAAAATGGAATTTGTGGGGTGCTGACGCTGGTACCTCTTTCTTTTTCCTATCATCTGAGCTCCAACATGGCCATCTTTATTTTTGTTCTTTCTCTCATTTAGCCTGTTAGTCACTATCAGATCTTACCAATTTTATGTTCACTTTATTTTTTTTAATAAGCTGTTTACTCAAACACTGATCTCATCTGAGTCTAGGCCTTTATCATGTTTTCCAAATGGTTACTGTAACCTCCTCATTGCCTCCTTCATGCCGTTCTCCAAAGGGCTGCTGGGTTATGCATCTGCAAGTGAAAGACATTTCTATTCTGCTAAAAATCATTTACTTACTTCCCACAGCCTATAATATGGGTTTATCTTTTGGTTAGTTTGTCTTGACATTTGAGGTCATTTTAACTTAAAACTATACTGCAATTAAAAATAAAATATTTGCACCTGCTAAGTGTCAAGTACTCACTCAGAACTAGAGACAGAGAAATAAATGTGCCCTTCCCAGATTCAAAATGTCTCAGACACTTCTTCTATGCTTTCTGTGTTGAAATACTTCACTTTTGCCAAATGCCCTTCAAAATTCTCCTCTATTTTTCTTTTTCTTTCTTTCTTTCTTTCTTTTTTTTTTTTTTTTTTTTTTTTTTTTTTTTTTTTTTTTTTTTTTGCCTTCTCCCATATGGAGTGGCCAGGCTCCATCTCTGACTACAGAACCCTACCATTCCTCAGAATTCCAGCTCACATTCTCTTTCTTTATGCTTCCTTAACTAATATGTTAGAAGTGGATCATCTTTTGTCTGTTCTTATACATTGATTGAGAGCCCTATAAAAATGTCCAAGAAGAGACACACTTTCCTAGGTTTAAGACATCCATGTGGATTTGCTCACTCTATGCTCCATACACAGCCTAGATGCATTCCTGTCACTATTCCACTTGGATTGGGAACATTTTGTATTCCCAGAATAATGGCACTCTTTTCATAGAGTAATCTCCCACATGGGTTTATTTTTAATCTCTCTTCACAGGAAAGCACCATTTGTAGCATTGCTGATTTATTTTGACATCTTTGCTACTTTCTTGTTGAGAATATCAATATATTGATACTTTTACTATCCCCTAGTAAAAGTACTGAGTGAAACAAAACAGAAAACTCAAGAAATTAAAATAAAGGAGGACTGGGAACTCTGGCTCCCTAATTTTAATCATACAATTTTTAAAGCTCAATGTTGAGTGGTTAACATGATGGAAAAAATTGTTGTCAGATTTCTTGTACAGCTATCATAAATGCAAAAATTAACCACCCAAATTTATTGGACACTCCATTTATATTGAAACAGTTGCTATTTAAGCAATATTAAAAGGTAGAATTTATTTGCTACATCTTACAGATGCAGAAACTGAGTTTTAGAGATATTAATAACTAAGTTCTTAAAAATATGTACAGATTCAAGGTCACACAACAGAGGGTAAGCAGTTACATATTTTTCATTATGACCATGTTTTGATTCTGAACTGGTTTTATAATCTAATACGATAATAATAATAAAAGCAACTACAACTGATAATATATATTTTCTAAAATATTCATTTGCATATACTTTCTAAGCACTTGTCATGAACTTATTTAACATCACAACATTATGAGGTATATCCTCATACTGGAAGTATATCCTTATACAAATGGAAAAATTCATATATCCATTTTGCAGGTAAGAAATCAAGAGGTGGTGTAACTTGCCAAATGTTATATGAGTTCAGTTCATCAGCTTGGCTCCAGAATCCATGATCCACTATTCATCATTCTAAACTGACTGAGGGTTTTGTAGTAAGTTATCTGTATTTAAGTATCATATAGTATAGTATTTGTGATTTTTAACATCTTTTCTGTTTCCATTTTAATTAAGGAAAGTATATGAGAAAAACTCAATGCATTTAATATATCCCTGGGACTTGTAAATTCATACTTTTACTGGTAGTTTTTGTCTTTTTCTTTCCTTTCTCTTTTAATCTTATATGGTTTTATTTATGTATTTTGGATATTTAATTAGAAAGACCACTTTCTATATTTTTTATATATAAGACTGCTTTCCCCAATTTTATATATGTGTGTATATATATATATATATATATATATATATATTTTTTTTTTTTTTTTTTTTTTTGAGATGGAGTTTTGCTTTTGTTACCCAGGCTGGAGTGCAGTGGCGTGATCCTGGCTCACTGCAACCTCTGCCTCCTGGGTTCAAGCAATTCTCTTGCCTCAGCCTCCCGAGTAGCTGGGACAACAGGCGCACACCACCATGCCCAGCTAATTTTTGTATTTTCAGTAGAGACGGGATTTCACCATGTTGACCAGGATGGTCTCGATCTCTTGACCTCGTGATCCACCCACCTCAGTCTCCCAAAGTGCTGGGATTATAGGCGTGAGCCACTGGGCCTGGCCCAATTCTATATTTTAAAATTTCTTTTTCTTATAAAATAGTATCTGCCCTTCTCTTTAAATAGATACTTCTGTTCTATCATCATAACTACTGATACAAGATTGTTGCAATTGTTAATACAGGCGTTCTAAAACATATGATAACATAATGTCTATGATTTCTTTTCTAACTTTGTTATTATTGGGACATGTGGTTTTTTAATAGGGTCTTTTCACTCTTTGGCATGAATTTTCCTGTTAGGGGTCTAACTTACTTGTCTTGGAAATACATGGCTAAAGTAAAAATGATACACAGAGATACAGGTTCATATTTCAGACCATACATTAATATTTTGGACCATGCCTAAACATCTAAAATTGAGAATTGAAAAGCAGCAGGAGCAATGATGTGGCTGTATTGATTTCCTGAAGAGGCGGGAGGAAATAATTACCTTAAACAACTGACGAGTATCAGAAATGCAGTCTACTTCTTAACAGGAACACTGAAAAACAGAAACAATAATGACTCCAATTTCTGAAAAAAAGTATCAAGTATCTCTAACCTACAATTCTATAACTGAACTATCAAGTGAAAGAGGAGGACAAACATGTTTTTCAGATGTTCTGAGTATCAAAAATTATGTGCTATGTGCCTTAACTCAAGATATTTCCAGATATTATCTCTGAAATAGTATTCAAAATGTAGCAAAACATTTCACAGGAAATAAATGATAATCTTAATATTCCATATATCTTAGCCATGAACAACATTTACTTACTAATTATAACTTTCATATTGAAAATTGATTCAATAAAAATAATAATATGATTGCATTAGGATCATAGTATAAAGAGACTTGGAGAAAAACTGCAAAAGTATCAACTAAAGGAATCGAAAGCAGTTGCCACTGGGGAAAAGGAAAATGACGTGTCCCTGTTGGACCACCATGCCAGCAGGGTGAACTGCTGACATTTTTAACAAGCACCTGTAGAACTATTCACTTTGTTTGTTCTTTCAACTGTGTGCTTATATAATGCTGGTTAAATTTTTGAAAAACACCAAATACTGTATAAATTAAACATGTGTTTGAAAAATTCACTCCTCTTTATTTACTGTTATTTGTGGACATATGGACACATAGAAATGAATTTCCATGACCATATTTCTGGGACTAATTAAACATTCTCTAAGTCTACTGATTACCTTTGAGCTTTGTGAGAGATCAGTTAGAGGAGAGAACAGTGCTTCCCTTTTAGACTGCATCATGTCTGTATTATTTAGAATCACATCATGAATTTATGATGCTGCCACCCTTTCCAGAGGATGGGCAGATGATATTCCAGGGCGTCCTTGCTCTGTTAATGTTTGGTCAAGGAGTAGAATCTTGGAGGCACGAAAGGCAGCCAGATATTCTACACCAAATGCCAGTTTCAGTTCCAGTTTTGAGCAACCTAATTCCTCCTCTGTATTCTAGCCAAAACACAAAGTGAAGGCACCTGCAAGGCACACAAGGCATTGTATTGCCTTTTTTGTCATGGCTGTATTTTTTTCTTTCATTACAATACATTGAAATTTGAATGTCTGTATTTGGAAACCTGCTTATCATTTTAATTCTTCTTGGGCTGAAAAGAGTACAGAGTTTCCTTAAACACAAAGAGAAAATAAAGAACTCTGGGGAAAAAATTAGAATTAATAAGGCCAAGTTGTGCTTACAATACCATGTCTAGCAGTTTTAATGAAAGCTGATGATTCTCTCACTCATGTCTTCACACAGAACTCTTTTCTTTTTTTCATCCACTGAGTGGGGGAAGGAGAAAATACCCATAGATAAATAAATTTGGTAGGGTAATAAATCCTTGGTAATATTTTAGGAGAAAAATAGAAAAAGAAAAGAAAAAGTATAAATAGTTCTAGCATATCTTTTGCTGAACCGTGAAAATAATCGATGCTGTAAGATCTCAGCATTGAGCGTGAATGCTTTAGGTGGTTGTTTGGGATTTCAGTTTGGAAGTAGAAGTGGTCAGTAAAGACTCACAGATTTCTCTTCTTCACTTAAATGTGAGGGGACATGTTTCTCTGAAATCAATAAGCCCATCTGGAGCTTTAGGACAATAGTACTATTTAGATAGGTAAAACAGTTATTTTTGGTAGAAAAAAAATAACATTTTCTGAAATAAAAATAATGAAATTGGCTTTTTTAGTAAAATGGTGACCAGGGGCCTTCAGAATCAGAGGTGTGACACATTCACCAAATATATATATATATATATATATATATATATATATATATATATATATATGTGTGTGTGTGTATATATATATATATATTTATTTATTTATTTATATATACATACATTATATGTATACATACATATATATATAAAATGTATGTATATATATATTTAAATGTAAGATTATATTTGATTTTATAAATCATTTTACTTACAAAGGGATGAAAAGCAATGGTTATTAAGGGCTTATACTCAGTGACAATGGCTGACATACATTATCTTTAAATCCTTGTAACAGGCATTTGTTTTCTTACTTGTTAAGCAAACATGAATTGATAACTTCATGGCTCTGTTGCCAAGATAATTACAAATTGACCCGTGCTTTTTATGCACTTAGAATCTACTAGACAAATGGAGAAGAGAAAGCAACATTTATTGAAATATTACTATAGATTGTATCAATTCTACATTTTATAATAGTTGTATGAGAACAGTGTTGTGCTTTCCATTTTATATATGAAGATTAGAAACAGAAAAGTGAAACGACCTCTACATGGCTACACAGTTAATGTGATATGAAGCCACAACTCAAGCACTGGCACATCTGAATAACACTCAAGAGCTCTCTGTTAAATCTGGTGTCTAACCAACACCAAGAAGAGGGTCTAAGAAGAGGTAGACTGTAAGGTATAGAAATAAACTGTCCTTGACTTTCTGCAGTGTGTGGATATCAGCTAGCAAGGTGGACAAAATTCACAATTGAGAGAGTGATTAAAATTACAATGAAAACTACAACCTAATATTGCATAGTGCTATAAACTGAATGTTTGTATTCCCCTAAAATGAATATGCAGAAACCTAATCCCCAATGCCTTGGTATTAGGAGGTGGGGCGTTTGAAAGGTGATTAAGTTATGAGGGTGCAGCTCTGATGAATGGAGTTAGTGCCCTTATAAAAGACACTCCAGGCCCGGCCGGGTGGCTCATGCCTGTAATCACAACACTTTGGCTGAGGCAGGTGGATTACCAGAGGTCAAGAGTTTGAGACCAGCCTGGCCAACCTAGCGAAACCCCGTCTCTATTGAAAAACAAATAGAAAAATGGCAGAAGGTCTTCCTTGTAGCTAATTAGCTGGGCATCACTGTGGGCACCTGTAGTCCCAGCTACTCGGGTGGCTGAGGCAGGAGAATCACTTGAGCCTGGGAGGCAGAAGGTGCAGTCAGCTGAGATTGCACCATTGCATTCCACCCTGGGTGACAGCGAGACTGTCTCAAAAAAAAAAAAAAAAAAAGACACTCCAAAAAGTACCGTTAACCTCCTCTGCAAGATGGTGCTATTTATGAGCCAGAGAGCAGGCCCTTTCCACACAGCAAATCTGCAGGCTCCTTGACTGTGGAGTTTCAGCCTCCAGAACTGCGTGAAATAAATTTTGGTTGCTTATAAACCCCCTAGTCCAGGGTGTTCTAGCAAGGGCTAGAACACATGGCATACACCAAACAATTGTTGGTGATGGAATCTGTTTGATTACCTAAGAATACATAAACAGCAAGTGTTGGCAGCACAACATAGAATGAAAAAAACAAATGCAACCATACAATTAGATTTAGCAAACATTTAATTGTCTACATCGGTCTTTAGGGCAGTATGACCATTTTTACCATATTGATTCTTCCTATCCATGAGGGTGAAATGTTTTTCCATTTTTTTTGTGTCCTCTCTTACTTCTTTGAGCAGTGATTTGCAGTTCTCCTTGAAGAAGTCCTTCACATCCTTGTAAATTGTATTCCTAGGTATTTTATTCTCTTTGTAGCAGTTGTAAATGGGAGTTCACTCATGATTTGGCTCTCTGTCTATTATTGGTGTATAGGAATGCTTGTGATTTTTGCACATTAATTTTGTCTCCTAAGACTTTGTTGAAGTTGCTCATCAGTTTAAGGGGATTTGGGGCTGAGATGATGGGGTTTTCTAAATATACAATTATGTCATTTGCAAACAGAGACAATTTGACTTCCTGTCTTCCTATCTGAAAATCCTTTATTTCTTTCTCTTGCCTGATTTTCCTGGCCAGAACTTTCAATACCATGTTGAATAGGAATCGTGAGAGAGGGCTTACTTGTCTTGTGCCAGTTTACAGAGGGAATGCTTCCAGCTTTTGCCCATTCAGTATGATATTGGCTGTGGGTTTGTCATAAATAGCTCTTATTTTGAGATACATAAATACCTAGTTTATTGAGAGCTTTTAGTATGAAGCAGTGTTGAATTTTATAGAAGCCCTTTTCTGCATCTATTGAGATAACCATGTGCTTCTGGTCATTGGTTCCATTTATTTGATGGATTACGCTTATTGATTTGCATATGTTGAACCAGCCTTGCATCCCAGGTATGAAGATGACTTGACTGTGTTGGATAAGCTTTTTGATGTGCTGCTGGATTTGGTTTGCCAGTATTTTATTGAGGATTTTGACATCACTGTTCATTGGAGATATTGGCCCGAAATTTTCTTTTTTTAGTTGTGTCTCCACCAGGTTTTGGTATCAGGGTGATGCTTTCTATCTTTGGTCTTTGATGCTGGTGACCTTTGGATGGGGTTTTTGTGTGAACATCTTTTTTGTTGATATTGATGCTATTCCTTTGTTCATTTTCCTTCTAATACTCAGGCCTCTCTGCTGCAGGTCTGCCGGAGTTTGCTGGAGGTCCACTCCAGACCCTGTTTCCCTAGGTATCACCAGTGGAGGCTATAGAACAGCAAGGTTGCTTCCTCTTCCTTCTTCTGGAAGCTTCATTTCAAAGAGGCATCTGCCCGATGCCAGCCAGAGCTCTCTTTTATGAGGTTTCTGTTGACCCCTGATGGGAGGTATCTCCCAGTCAGGAGGCACAAGGGTCAGGGACCCACTTGAGAAGGAAGTCTGTCCCTTAGCAGAACTCAAGTGCTATGCTGGGAGATCTGCTGCTTTCTTCAGAGCTGGCAGACAGGAATGTTTAAGTCTGCTGAAGCTATGCCCACAGCCACCCCTTCCCCCAGGTCCTCTGTCCCAGAGATTTGGGAGTTTTATCTGTAAGCCCCTGACTGGGGCTGCTGCCTTTCTTTCAGAGATGCCCTGCCCAGAGAGGAGGAATCTAGAGACGCAGTCTGGCTACAGCAGTTTTGTTGAGTTTTGTTGGGCTCCACCCAGTTCAAACTTCCTGGCAGCTTCCTTTACACTATGAAGGGAAAACCACCTAATGAAGCCTCAGTAATGGTGGATGCCCCTCCCCCCACCAAGCTTGAGCATTCCAGGCCAGCTTCAGACTGCTGTGCTGACAGTGAGAATTTCAAGCCAGTGGATTTTAGCTTGCTGGGCTTTGTAGGGGTGGCATTCACTGAGCATTGAATCTATAAATTACTTTTGGCAAAGTCGCATCTGAGACAAAGCAAGTCCCTTCTGCCCATGAGCCAGGAATATAAAAAGCAAGATAGTTATTTCCAAGACAAAATGGGGGTACAGTCATTGCATAAATACAGGCATTCCAAATTGGAGAAATTGGCCAAAACAAAGTGGCTACAGACCCCATACAAGTCCAAACTGCAACAGTGATTAAACCTTAAAGTTTCAAAATGATCTATTTTGATTCCATGTCTCACATCCAGGTCATGCAAGAAGTAGGCTCCCCTGGCCTTGGGAAGCTCCACCCCTGTGGCTTTACAGGGTATGGCGCCTCTTCCAGCTGCTTTCACAGGCTGGTGTTGACTGCCTGTGGATTTTCCAAGTACACAGTGCAAGCCATCAGTGTAGATACCATTCTGAGGTCTGGAGGATGGTGGCCCTCTTTCACTGCTTCACTAGGCAGCGTCACAGTGGGGACTCTGTGTGAGGCTCCAACCCCACATTTCCCTTCCACACTGCCCTAGCAGAGGTTCTTCTTGAGGGCTCTGCTTCTGCAGCAGGCTTCTTCCTGGACATCTAGATGTTTCTATGCATCATTTGAAATCTATCCAGAGGTTCCCAAACCTCAATTCTTGTCTTCTGAGCACTTGCAGGACCAACACCATATGAAAGCTGCCAAGGCTGGGGGTTTGCACTCCCTCAAGCAATGACCCGATCTGAACCTTGGCCCTTTTTAGCCACTGCTGGAACAGCTGGGATGCAGGACATCAAGTCCTGAACCTGCACACAGCAGGGGAGCCCTGGGTCCAGTCCATAAAACTTTTTTTTTTCCTCCTAAGCCTCTGGACCTGTGATGAAAGGGGCTGCACAAAGGTCTCTTACATGCTGGAAACATTTTCCGCATTGTCTTCATGATTTACATTTGGCTCCCTGTTACTCATGCAAATTTCTGCAGCAGGCTTGAATTTGTCCCCAGATTTTTTTTTTTTTCTGTTGCATTGTTAGGCTGCAAATTTTCCAAAATTTTATGTTCTGTCACCTCTTGAACACTTTGCTGCTTAGAAATTTCTCCTGCTAGATACCATAAATCATCCCTAACAAGTTCAAAGTTTCACAGATCTCTACGGCAGGGGCAAAATACTGCCAATTTTTTTGCTAAAGCAAAGCAGGAATAAATTTCCCAAAAAGTTCCTCATTTCTGTTTGAGACTACCTCAGCTTGGACTACATTGTCCATATCACTACCAAAGTTTTGGTCAAAGCCATTCAACTCGTCTCTAGGAAGTTCCAAACTTTCTCACATTTTCTTGTCTCCTTCTGAGCCCTCCAAACTATTACAACCTCTGCCTATTACCCAGTTCCAAAGTCACTTTCACCTTTTTGTGTATCCTTATAGCAGTACTCTTCTTCCTTTTTATAATTTACTGTGTTAGTCTATTCTCACACTGCTGTAAAGAAATGCCTGAGACTGCATAATTTATAAAGAAAAGAGTTTTAAGTTTTAAGTGACTCACAGTTCAATATGATTGGAAAGGCCTCAGGAAATTTACAATTATGGTGGAAGTCACCTCTTCACAGGGCAGCTAGAGAGAGAATAAGTGCAAGCAGGAGAAATGCCAAAATGCTTATAAAACCAACAGAAGGGGAAGCAAACATGCCCTTCTTCACATGGGAGCAGGAAAGAGAAGTGCCAAGCAAAGGGGGAAAAGTCCCTTATAATACCATCAGGTATCATGAGAACTTTCTCACTAACAAGAGAATAGCATTGGGGTAACTGCCCCCATGATTTCATTACCCTCCATTGGGTCCCCTTCATGACACTTGGGAATTATGGGAACTACAATTTAAGATTTGGGTGGGGACACATCCAAACCATATCAATAAGTCAATTCCTTCAAACAGAAAACATTTAATCATAAATGGGGCTGTAGAGACAACTTTATGCATTGTTTTCTGTAATGTAGTAGTCAGTTAATTGTTGATGGACAATGCACTTATAAAATACACTATTTGCTTAGATGGTATTTTTTTTTTCATTTTATCCCTTTGCTAAAATCAGTTAAAGCATTATCTGTGATTTACAGCCAATTTTTAAGCCTGGTTGGTTGCATTTCTTCAGATTCTTTTATTATCCTTTGATTTTGACACTTTCTTCTTTTTTTCACACTCCTTTCTCTATGCATGGTTTTTATCACTTACACATGTTGTCTTCTTAAAACACCAAAAAACAAGTTGCTCACCTGTGGGTAAAACTTGACTTCTTATTTGTGCAAAAGAGAAAAAGTAGCTAATGGGGAAAAAAATCTCTTTATTTTCCTTCATTCAACATAGGCCAGTATTTATATAGCACATGCACATAGACTTTGAGAGAAATAGCAATAGTAAGTAAAAAAAATCAACCATAGAAATGGTCTCATGAAATAATAAAAATTACTTCTAGCTGGAAGGGAAAGACAGGAAGCTGTATGGAAGTTCACAACAGACACGGAGATTACTGCTTTGACATGTAGACACATCAATATAATATTACGAATTGTAAATTGATGTCATTGTTTTCTATTAGACTGATAGTATATAATGTTATGTATATATTTTTTAAATTTATTTTTTTTTTAAATTTATATTTTAGATTCAGGGGACACATGTACAGGTTTGTTACAAAAGTACATTGTGTAAGGATGAGGTTTGGGCTCTTATTGATCCTAACACCCAAGTAATAAACATAGTACCCAAGAGTTAGTTTTTTAGCTTCCCTTCTGCCCCCTGCCACTTCCTACTCAAGTAGTCCCCAGTGTTTATTTTTTCATCTTTATGTCTGTGTATACCCAGTGTTTCACTGGAAATCACCCAATGTTTCACTTATAAGCATCTTCTTATAAGCCAGAACATGTAGTATTTGTTTTGCGTTAATTTGCTTAAGATAATGGCCTGAGCCGCATCTATGTTCCTGCAAAAACATGATTTCACTCTTTTTTTATGGTGTGTAGTATTCCAGGGTATATGTTACCACATTTTCTTTATCCAATCCACTTTTAATAAGCACTTATGTTGGTTCTATTACTGAATATCAGCTCGGTCGTGCAGACCCCCACCCAGGTGGTGTTGAAGGAATTGAAAGGCAGTCAACCAGATAGAACAACAAAGTGGGGCTATCCAAGGGGCCTTCAGCCTTCCGAGCTGAGAGCACCAGGGTGCTGACAGCGTTCCAGGCTGAAAGCCTCGAGCACACTCTGACCCAAGCATTTATTCTCTCTGAACAGGTGAGTATTATTAACAAACAGATGTTCAGTATTTTCTCATAACATAAAATATGCCAAGTAGGCAGCTGGTGGCTGCTTACCACTGACCACAGACAAACTAAAAACTATTCTCCACGAGGGAGTCATGGGGGCAGGGTCAGATGTCCCACACTTAAAGAATTGTTTTAACCGCTATATGATATTTATATATTGTCCTGCCACTTTAGAATGCCCCAAGTAGTTTTCTGTTTGTGGTGGGGGGTGGGGGGTGGGGTGGTGGTGGTGGCTAAGTTTTCCTTGCCCTTGTTCTTTCTAGCAAACAATATATTTTATCATACACTCAGCATTTCTCAGCAATCACACACAGCATTTCTCAACATCTATATCTTTGCTCTTATTAATAATCCTGTAATCAACATATGAGTACATGTGTCTTTTTGGTAGAACAATTTCTAATCCTTTGTGTATAAATCCAGGAGTGACATTGCTGGGTCCAATAATACTTCTATTTTTAGATATGTGCAAAATCTCCAAACTGCTTTTCACAGGGGATGAACTTATTTGCATTCTTACCAACAGTGTATAAGCATTCCCTTTCCTCCACAGCCTTCATCAACATCTGTGATTTTTTTTTAACCTTTTAGTAGTATCCATTCTGACTGGTATGGGATATCTCACTGTGGTTTTGATTTGCATTTTTTTCTGATTAGTGTGTTTGTCCATTCTTGTATGGCTATAAAGAAATCCCCAAGATTGGATAATTTATAAAGAAAAGAAGTATAGTTGGCTCATGGTTCTGTAGGCTGTACAGGAAGTATAACGGCTTCTGCCCAGCTTTTGGGGAGGCCTCAGGTAGCCTTCTATCGTGGTGGAAGGCAAAAGGGGAGAAAGCGTTTCTCACAGGGTAAAAGCAGGAGGAAGAGAGGGTGAAGGGAAGTGCCTCACACTTTTAAACTACCAAATCTTATGCAAACCCACTCACTATCAGAAGAACAGCACCAAGGGGGACATCAGCCCCTATGATCCAATTAACTTCCCATCAGGTCCCACCTTCAACACTGAGAATTAAAATTTAACGTGAGATTTTGGCAGACACATATATAAGCCATATCAAATAGTGATGATGACCTATTTTTCATGTTTGTTGGCCTCTTTTATACTTTCTTTTGAGAAGTGTCTGTTCATGTCCTTTGCCTACTTTTTAGTGTCATTATTTGTTTTTTTTTCTTGGTGACTTAAGTTTCTTATAGATTCTGGATATAAATATTTTCCCAGATGTAGTTTCTCCCATTGTATAGGTGGTTTGTTTATTCTTTTGATATTTTTTTNTTTTTTTTTTTTTTTTTTTTTTTTTTTTTTGCTTCTTTTTAGAAGCTCTTTAGTTTTATTGGATCCCTTATATGGATATGGCTATGCATATGGATAGTCAGTTTTCCAGGACCATTATTGAATATGATGTCATTTCCACATTGCTCATTTTGTAGGCTTTGTCAAAGGTCAGCTGGTTATAGTTGTGTGACATTATTTCTGAGGTCTCTATTCTGTTCCATTGCTTCGTGTGTCTATTTTTGTACTAGTCCCATGCTTTTTTGGTTATTATAGCCTTGTGGTATAGTTTGAAGTCAGCTAATGTGATACCTAAAGCTTTGTTGTTTTTTGTAGGATTGTCTTGGCTATTCCAGCTTTTTTATGCTTCTCTATGAAGTTTAGAATATCTTTTCTAGTTCTATGAAAAATGTCATTGGAAACTTGATAGGAACAGCATTAAATCTATAGATTTCTTTGGGCAGTATGGGCATTTTAAGAATATTGATACTTACAATCCATAAGTGCAGAATGTGTTTTTTTCCATTTGTTTGTGTCATCTATGATTTCTGTCAGCAACATTTTGTAGTTCTCCTTATAGAGATTTGGTTAGGCGTATTTCTAAGTATTTTAATTTTGGTAAGTGTTTTGGTATTAAATAATTCTTACATTTTTGGGAAAAATATCTAGTTTAACTTAAATTTGTAGAAAAACTGTCAAGCTCTATTGGCTTTATAGTATTAATGTTAGGATCTTTACTTTTACATTCATATGTGAGAGCTATACACTGATCTTCTTCCATCCAATCCTACATTTGTTTTCACTAAACTTTGACCTGATTTCATGAAACACAAAACAGAAAACCTGGTAATAAAAGCAAATTTACTAACATTTGTTTTTATCCCATCAGTTTTCAAATAAGACATTTAATAAGCTTACAAAAATAGAACATAAGGTGAACATAATATGTTGAGAAAATAGAGTTAATAAAAGGAAGGAATATACTTGCTGAAAATAAAGGGTATTTATTATGATTAAGAAAATACTTAAAACTAATCTTAATGGTTTTAACACAGAAAATTGTTTATTTATTGTCCACTAAGAAGCTCTTACTAGAAAGAGTGAACTAGAGAAGCTTCCATAGAATGGAGGTTGTCAATATTGTTGAAATTATTCCCAAAATGTTCTTTACTAAATTTTGAAAGTTTTTTCCTCTCATGTGGTATGTTACATGAAAGCTGATAAAATATGTGAGCAACTGAGTCATCGCAGAGATTTTCACAGTAAATACAGAGACCAAATTCATATAATTTAGTTTCTCTTGATAATAGCTAAAAATCGTATTTTTTAAGATTCATATAGAAAATACAGTTTTGAGAGTTCCATTGATCTTTTACTCTGGATTTATAGTTTTCTGATGTCTTAACAAAGCAAATGAAGTGCTTAGGAATAAAAGGCCAGGAATAAACCAGGATGTAGGTTAGGAGGGTATGAATCAGAATGTACCTTTTTAAATAGAATTTCTAAGTTGGAAGCATTTAAAAAATGTCAATAGCATCATGAAAAATAGTCCCTTTTCCCAGTGTATTCTGCCTGCATTAGAGAAAGGGAGTACCTATAATCATTATTGAATGATCATTAATCACAAACAAAAACAAGATCCTGATGACAGTGAAGTGCCAGATAAATAATTTAACATTAAAATCTAGTTGTTCTTTACGTGTTAAATTTGCCTGAGCCTATGTTTATACAGTTTGCAAACACAATGATTGTGTATTTATTCGGAGTGGCTTAGGGTAGAGAAATTATGGAAATTAGAGAACATACCTTAATTGTTTTGGCATAAAACCTACATTATTTTACTTAAATTATGAGCTGTTGGGTTAGCTTTGAAAATGTGCTAATGGTGTATTTGGAGAATGCCTTCAATTCCCTGTCAATTTTTGGTGTATTTTTGGTCTAGCCATCACCTCTTTCTCTCATCATCTATGGCTGACCTTTTTTGTAGACAATGAATCATCTTAGACATCTGGAATCTGAGACTACCCTTCCCTCCTACTTCCACTGTAAGCCCAGAGCCCTAGGTGTTAAGAGTTAGAACGGTGTAGCCTTACCGAGAAACACCAGGTATGGCCAAAACCAGATTGCCATAGGGTAAGTTCAATCTGTAATCTTTACAGAGCACAGTTTGTGTGTAATTATAAAATATCTTATATGAATAAAAATTACATACCTAATAAAATATTTATGAAGCAAAACCAAGGTTCCTGATGTTAAGTATTCCTATCACTTTTTAAAAATATTCTATAAATGTCATATATTGTATAGCAGTATTAAAGATTTAAAAAACAAAATAAATTATCTATAACCATATTTCTCTATTGCTATTTAACATTTCCAGATTGATACGTAAACATAAATAGGTTATGATTCCTGCCTTGAGAACTAATGCTCAGGTGCAGAAGACTGGCAAACAGATAATATAAAGAAACTGCTCAGGTGTGGTGGCTCACATCTGTAATCCCAGCACTTTGGGTGGCCAAGGTGGGCAATCACCTGAAGTCAAGTGTTCGAAATTAGCTGGGCATGGGAGCCTGTAATCCTAGCTACTCAGAAGATTGAGGCAGGAGAATCGCTTGAATGAGGAGGAGGAGGTTGCAGTGAGCCAAGAGCAGGACACTGTATTCCAGCCTGGGTCACAGAGCAAGACTATGTCTCAAAGAGAGAGAGAGGGAAAGAGAGAGAGAGAGCAAAAGAGAGAGAGAGAGAGAGAGAGAGAGAGCAAGAGAGAGAGAGAGAGAGAGAGGGAGAGAGAGAAAGAAATAATGTGGTTATTGTAATGATAAGGTGCATAGAAGGAACCAAGGAAGCATTGAGAAGGGGAGCCAGTGTTACCTTGGTGGAGTCTGAGATAGCTTTCTGGACAAGGAACTCAATAGCCTAAGTACTTTGTAGCTACCTCATTATAACCCTTATCATACCACTGTGAAATAATCTGTATAAGGGTTCCTTTACTCTAAAAATAGAGCTTCTTCAGTGTAAGAAGTATGTCTTTGTTTTCATTGTTTGTTAAGTCCTTACGGGGATCTGATATACTGTCAGTATACTCAAAAAGTAT
>NW_016107316.1:4873441-4898150 GCF_001604975.1 Cebus imitator
AAAAAAAAAAAAAAGGAAGAAAAAATAAAAGGAAAAGGAGGACGGGTGGAAAGGAGGGGGGAAGAAGGGAAACAGGAAGGAAAGAAGCAAGGAAGGAAAGAAGGAGAAAGAGAGAAAAAGAAAAGAAAGAGAAAGAAGAAAAAAGAAAGGAAGGAAGAAGAAAGGAAAGAAAGGATGAAGGAAAGGAGTTGAAAGTTGAGTAGGAGTTATAGAGAAGAAATGTGTGGGCAATTTATTTCAGGAGAGAAGGGATCAAGAATAAAGGAATGGAGACATGAAATGCAGGATGTATCTAGAAAAACTTACTAAAATGTTAAATAAATCCTTGAAATAGCAATAAATGAAGATGAATGGTTTAGCTGAGCATGCAATTAGGGGGTCATAGAGGGGTCATTATGCCAGAATAGAGAAGCCTAATCGATTTTTCAACTCTGAGTCTACTATACTTTGTGGAAAAACTGTTCAATTTCTTGAGTCTCACTTCATTATAAAATGGGATAATACTGTGTCCATCTAAGTGTTTATGCAAGGAATATGAAGTGGTTGATATAATACAAGCTTGAATATATAGTGTTTATGTAAGAAATATTTTTGACCGGGTTTGGTTTCCCTGGCTTGTGAGGAAAAAAAATAAAAACTCCAGCTGTTTCTGTCCAGTGTCAAGTTGATCAATGTTCCTGAGATGGTGTATAGGTGTAAGGTAAATGAGCAGTCCAGACTTCCAGAACCCCAGAGGTTGAGTTCATGGCCATTTGCTAAATACTTCACTCAGAAATCCAGAAGAGCCTGCTTTCCCTCATTTCTTGCCTTTCACCTCCTCTACATCTAGAAGTCAGATTCTTCTACATACTTATCTCCTTTTCTAAGTAAAAACTCCCTTTTGTAAAAAATATATCTATAACTTTCAGCCTTTTTGACATAGTCAAAAGATGAAAAGAAGTAAATGTAAAGAAAAAATTATTAAAAGTTGCTTATTGGGGAAGAAGGAGTTCAAAAAGCTAGACTTTAATCCATTTCCTCTGGAAACGGAAAGACTTTGATTATTTCCATTTTGTGGGGGAAAACTTATGGAAAATAAGGGAAGTAACCCAGTGTACTCTCATTGTAAACATGATAACTGACCCCCTAACAAATAAACTGATGACATTTGCTGGAAGGAGAGACCTGGTATATGTGATGTTCTTAGCAAGCTGTCTCTTGTTTAGGATTGCCTATGACAAACAAGTCGATTCAATGGATGTATGCATCGTGGTCCTCTGGAAAGTGTCACATAGGCCCTGTAATGACCTAGGGATAAATGAGAGATGTTTCATAACCTCAACACTACCAGCTGTGTGAGGTGACCTACAGACCTCTCTTAGAGGCTTCAACTATTATGATGGTCCAGAGAGCATGTCTAATACCAGAAGGAAGGGTCTTGGAAGCTACACAGGTGGTCCCAGGTCTCTCTCCATGTTTTGCCTGATGACTGAATCCTTTATTTATGATAGATGTAAATATTATTTTATAATTTCATCCTTTATGTTTTCTCAGTGATTGATTGAATATATGGGTAAAATAGAGAAGGCCCAATAGATTTATGGCTTTCTAGTTGGGGAACTTAGTGGTCTTATACATGGAGTAATGAAACTCAGAAGAAAGAAAATATTTCGTGAATATGATGTGTTTGACAGATTGAGCTTGAGCCCCTGCAAAATAGCTGGGCAAATGTTTCAGCCTTAATTTGATTTGTAAACCTGAACACAGTGAGAGACTGAGGAGAAAACGGGGGTAGAAGTAATCATTTGGATTGACGTGTATACAGGGAAACAATGTGACTGAATATAACTGACTTCTGTGGGGAATTATGTATGGAGAGCAGAGACTTGTTAAAGAGATGAGCAGAGAAAGAAACATTCATGAAATCAAAGAAGGAAGCAGAAAGGAGATCCTGGACATTGGTACTACAGAGAACTTCAAAGTGGTCAGTTGTGACAATCGGATAGATCTGAAATAAAAGATTTTCTGTGGTTTATCAATCCAGCAGTTAAAAGTGATTTTCACCAAAATGATCTCAGTTGGGTTTGAAATTTAAAATCATATTACTTTAGGAGGAAGTAAGATTACTTATGGGGAAGTAAAAAGAGGGAAGGTGTAGAAGTTGCAGTTAGTCCTGGAATATCCAAGGCTAGGAACAGCAAAGAGGATTTACATTCTGGGAGACATATGGTATATCTGATGGAAACCAAAACCTTCCAGCATTTGCCTTCAACCATCCAAAGCTCCTACAACCCCTACGTACAGAGGCATCTGGGTAGAATTATGACAGGTGCAAAACCCACACCACGTTTTTGCCCCATGTTTCCCATTGTTGATTGATGGATTTCCCCCTACTTAGGCCCTTGTTTTCCTCACTGGGAGTAAAATCTCCCCATTAAATCCAATAATATAGGGAAAGTAGACACCTTGCAAATATATAACCTACAACCTACAATATTTTTCATTCAATCTTTAATTTCTTTCTATTTTATATGCTCTATACTCAAGTCAAGAAAGTATATTTATAGCCATGAATGTCAGTAACCAAGAAAAGACTAATAAATATCTTTACTTGGGTTATATTGTTTCTTTTTCAAATTTACCAGCACTTTTATTCATTCACTGGTTGCTTGCTTAAGGAAAACTCCATTTCATTCAGATCCTTTCCTTGTTTTTCTATGTTATTTTATAATGCTATTATGAGATAAAGCTTCAAGTGTTTATTAAAGATTTTAAAACACGCAATTGGTGTAGTTTAATTGAAAAATGTTAGCATTTCTCTATAAAATTAGTGAACTCTTTCTAATGATTTGTTTTCTAAAATTGCCTTCAAGGGAAAAAAAAGAAAGCATTTCTATTTTCCTTGCAATGGTATAAAGGCAGCCCAGTGTATGTGTGATCAAATTTGTAATAATCTGTCACTATTGGCAAAGAAGAAAATTAAAGGAACCAATTTATTTCAAAGAACGAAACGTGTCACTTTGCCTCCCTCCACAGAAATATAAAGTTCACTAGAGATGCTTAAATATCATTTTCATATTTCTGCTACAATGACAAGAATGTACTGTCAGGAAGGAATTTTATCTCTCCCCAACATCTGTAATAAAAACTCAATTTCTCAGAATCAAATGTTTTATATTCTATACTTCATTGTTCTGTGTTTGTGAGTATAACTGGTTAAAACCTGCAACTTGGCTCCATGACAGCTCTCTCTTTGTTTCTCAGCAAGTCAATACTCTCCTGGGGAGGAGGTGAATAGCTGAATATGTGTCTATATTTTGGAGCCAGGAGGTTAGGAGATTAGAGAACATTGCTCTATCTCATGAATTTATGGAGATAGTTCTCCAGAAAAAAATTAAGCCTGAAGTTAAGACTTAAAATATAGAATGTTAGTAAACCTCTCTATGTTATCAAGAATAGACAGTTAATAGATGGTAGAAAATAAAGATGTGGCCTGCTTGTCTGTCTGTGGCAGTAATGAACTGCATGCTTAGGTAAATATATATTCAGTGCTTGTGATAATTGGAAAGATACTGAGACCTTCTTTCTGGTCTCTCTCCATAAATATTCCCACATAGCTGCTGAAGAATGTGTATAAATGTGTCTGTTTCTTTTAGCCTTAATCTAAATAAAGGAAATATGTTTATGAACATAGTTTGAAGAATAGGCAAATTATGGTCCAATTCAGCTTTAAAAAATAACGCTTCTTTCCTGAAACAGATGTTTTCCAAATACACTAAAAGCTAATTTATATATTTTGGTGTCAAAGATCATCTTTACTGGTTTTTAAATGCAGTATGAGTCTCTGGTTTAATATTGTCAATTCTTGCTGAAGTAAGTTGTTTTTAAGTAAACTTCTAATCAAAATTCTAACAAGGTTTCTTTACAGATTTGTTCTACTGACTTTATATGTGGATATGTAAAGACCCAAGATGGACCAAAAATTTTTCAGAAAAACATAACAGGGGAGAAATTTTTCTACCATAAATAGCTCTTATAAAGCAATTATAATTAAAATAGTATAGCAGTAAAGTCCAAATAAAGAACCTGGAAACTGAGCCACAGATAGATGGCAATTTTATATATAACAGATCATATATGTTAAATAATGTATCACAATTCAAGGAGTAAAATAGGAAATAATAAATGATTATATTAGTTGACTTTGTGTATAAAAATAATATAGAACCATAGTCAAACTTTAGGTGTGATATGGATTGGCTCTGTGTCCCATCCAAATCTCATGTCAAATTCTAATTCCCAATGTTGGAGGAGAGACCTGGTGGGAAGTGATTGGATCACAGGGGTGAATTTCCCCCTTATTCTTGTGATAGTGACTGTGTTCTCATATGATATGATTGTTTAAAAGTCAGGAAATACAGAGAACACCACAAAGATATTCCTCATGAAGAGCAACCCCAAGGCACATAATCCTCAGATTCACCAGGGTTGAAATGAAGGAGAAAATGCTACGGGCAGCCAGAGATAAAGGTCGGGTTATCCACAAAGGGAAGCCCATCAGACTCACAGCAGATCTCTCAGCAGAAACTCTACAAGCCAGAAGAGAGTGAGGGCCAATATTCAACATCCTTAAAGAAAAGAACTTTCAACCCAGAATATCATATCCAGCCAAACTAAGCTTCATAAGTGAAGGAAAAATAAAATCCTTTGCGAACAAGCAAGTACTCAGAGATTTCGTCACCATCAGGGCTGCTTTACAAGAGCTCCTGAAAGAGGCTCTTCACATAGAAAGGAACAACCAGTACCAGCCACTCCAAAAACATGCCAAATGGTAAAGAGAATCAACACAATGAAGAATCTGCATCGACTAATGGGCAAAACAGCAAGCTAACACCAAAAGGGCAGTATCAACTTCACAAATAACAATATTATCCCTAAATGTAAATGGACTAAATGCCCGAATCAAAAGACACAGACTGGCAAATTGGATAAAAAGCCAAAACCCATCGGTGTGCTGTATCCAGGAAACCCATCTCACATGCAAAGATACACAAAGGCTCAAAATAAAGGGATGGAGGAAGATTTACCAAGCAAATGGAGAGCAAAAAAAAGCAGGAGTTGCAATTCTCATCTCTGATAAATTAGACTTTAAAGCAACAAAGATCATAAGAGACAAAGAGGGACATTACATAATGGTAAAAGGATCAATGCAACAAGAAGAGTTAACGATCCTAAGCATATACACACCCAATAAAGGAGCACCCAGATACATAAGGCAAGTTCTTAATGACTTACAAAGAGACTTAGACTCCCACACAATAATAGTGGGAGACTTTAACACCCCATTGTCAATATTAGACAGATCAACCAGACAGAAAATTAACAAGGATATCCAGGACTTGAACTCAGACCTGGACCAAGAAAAACTAATAGACATTTACAGAACTTTCCACCCCAAATCCACAGAATATACATTCTTCTCAGCACCACATCACACCGACTCTAAAATTGACCAATTAAGTTAGAACTCAAAATTCAAAAACTAACTGAGAACTGCACAGCTTCATGGAAACTGAACAACCTGCTCTTGAATGTTGACTGGATAAACAATGAAATGAAGGCAGAAATAAAGATGTTCTTCGAAACCAACGAGAATGAAGACACAACATACAAGAATCTCTGGGACACGTTTAAAGCAGTCTCTAGAGGAAAATATATAGCAATAAGTGCCCACATGAGAAGCAAGGAGAGATCAAAAATTGACACCCTTTCATCAAAATTGAAAGAGCTAGAGGAGCAAGATAAAAAATACCTCAAAACCTAGCAGAAGACAAGAAAAGCTAAGATCAGAGCAGAACTGAAGGAGACAGAGACACAAAAAAACCCTTCAAAAAACAATAAATCCAGGAGCTGGTTTTTTGAAAAGATCAACAAAATAGACAGGCCACTAGCCAGATTAATAAAAAAGAAAAGAGAGAATAACCAAATTGATGCAATAAAAAACGATAAAGGGGATATCACCACAGATTCCACAGAAATTCAAACCATCATCAGAGATTATTACAAACAACTCTATGCACGTAAACTAGTAAACCTGGGAGAAATGGATAAATTCCTGGACACTTGCCTCCTCCCAAGCCTAAACCAGGAAGAAGCCGAACCCCTGAACAGACCCATAACAAGGTCTGAAGTTGAGGCAGCAATTAAGAGCTTACCACCCAAAAAAAGCCCATGTCCAGATGGGTTCACAGCCGAATTCTACCAGACATACAAAGAGGAGCTGGTACCATTCCTTCTGAAACTATTCCAAATAATCCAAAAAGAGGGAATACTTCCCAAATCATTTTATTAGACCAACATCATCCTGATACCAAAACCTGGCAGAAACTCAACAAGGAAAGAAAACTTTAGGCCAATATCCATGATGAATATAGATGCAATAATCTTCAGTAAAATACTGGCAAGCCGATTGCAACAGCACATCAAAAAGCTTATCCACCATGATCAAGTAGGCTTCATCCTGGGGATGCAAGGCTGGTTCAACATACGCAAGTCTTTAAACATAATTCACCACATAAACAGAACCAGAGACAAAAACCACATGATTATCTCAATTGATGCAGAGAAGGCCTTTGACAAAATTCTACAGCCCTTTATGCTAAAAACCCTCAATAAACTGCTCAATGAAATAAGAGAGGATACAAACAGATGGAGAAACATTCCATGTTCATGGTTAGGAAGAATCAATATCATGAAAATGGCCATACTGCCCAAAGTAATTTACAGATTCAATGCTATCCCCATCAAGCTACCAATGACCTTCTTCACAGAACTGGAAAAAAAAAAGCTTAAACTTCATATGGAACCAAAAGAGAGCCCGCATAGCAAAGTCAATTCTAAGCAAAAGAACAAAGCGGGAGGCATCACACTACCGGACTTCAAGCTGTACTACAAGGCTACAGTAATCAAAACAGCATTCTACTGGTACCAAAACAGAGATATAGACCAATGGAACAGAACAGAGGCCTTCGAGGCAACACAACATATCTACAACCATCTGATATTTGACAAACCTGACAAAAACAAGTAATGGGGAAAGGATTCCCTGTTTAATAAATGGTGTTGGGAAAACTGGCTAGCTATGTGCCGAAAGCAGAAACTGGACCCCTTCCTGACACCTTACACTAAAATTAACTCCAGATGGATTAAAGACTTAACCATAAGACCTAACACCATAAAAACCCTAAAAGAAAATCTAGGCAAAACCATTCAGGACATAGGGGTAGGCAAGGACTTCATAACCAAAACACCAAAAGCATTAGCAGCAAAAGCCAAAATAGACAAATGGGACCTAATCAAACTCCATAGCTTCTGCACAGCAAAAGAAACAGTCATTAGAATGAATCGGCAACCAACAGAATGGGAAAAAATTTTTGCAGTTTACCCATCTGACAAAGGGCTGATATCCAGAATTTACAAGGAACTAAAACAGGTTTACAAGAAAAAAACAAGCCCATTCAAAAGTGGGCAAAGGATATGAACAGACACTTTACAAAAGAAGACATACATGAGGCCAACAAACATATGAAAAAATGCTCATCATCACTGGTAATCAGAGAAATGCAAATCAAAACAACATTGAGATACCATCTAATGCCAGTTAGAATGGTGATCATTAAAAAATCTGGAGACAACAAATGCTGGAGAAGTATGTGGAGAAATAGGAACACTTTTACACTGTTGGTGGGAGTGTAAATTAGTTCAACCACTATGGAAGACAGTGTGGTGATTCCTCAAGGACCTAGAAATAGAAATTCCATTTGCCCCAGCAATCCCACTACTGGGTATATATCCAAAGGATTATAAATCATTCTACTATAAGGACATGTGCACACGTATGTTCATTGCAGCATTGTTTACAATAGCAAAGACCTGGAACCAACCCAAATGCCCATCAATGATAGACTGGACAGGGAAAATGTGGCACATATACACCATGGAATACTATGCAGCCATAAAAAACCTGGAAACCATCATTCTCAGCAAACTGACACAACAGCAGAAGATTAAACACCGCATGTTCTCACTCATAGGCGGGTGTTGAACAATGAGAACACATGGACACAGGGAGGGGAGCAGTACACACTGGGGTCTGTTGGGGGGAAATAGGGGAGGGACAGTGGGGGGTGGGGAGTTGGGGAGAGATACCATGGGGAGAGATACCAGATATAGGTGATGGGGAAGAAGGCAGCAAATCACACTTCCACGTGTGTATCTATGCAACAATCTTGCATGTTCTTCACATGAACCCCAAAACCTAAAATGCAATAATAAAAAATAAAAAGAATTTTAAAAAATGCGTATAGCACTTTTCCCTTGGCTCCTTGTCTACTTCTCTGTCATGGTAAAATTTGCTTGCTCCCCCTTCACTTTCTGCCATGATTGTAAGTTTTCTGAGGCCACCCAGCCATGCTTTTTGTACAGCCTGAGGAACTGTGAGTGAATTAAATGTCTTTGCTCCATAAATTATCCAGTCTTAGGTAGTTCTTTATTGCAGTGTGAGAATGAACTAAGACAGAAAACTGGTACCATAGAAGTGTGGCATTAACATAAAGATACCTGAAAATGTGGAAACAGTTTTGTTACTGGCTAAAGCACAGAGCTGTTAGAAGAGGTTAGAGGACCGAGAAGAAGAAAAGAAGTGGAAAAGTTTGGAACTTCCTACAGACTTTTCAAATTGTTGTGACCAAACTACATTGATATGGACAGTAAAGTCCAGGCTGAGGTGGTCTCAGATGGAGATTGGGAGCTGGAGTAAAGGTCACTCTTTCTACACTTTAGCAAGCAGACTAGCAGCATTGTGCTGCTGCTCTAAAGATCTGTGGAACATTGAACTTGACAGAGATGATTTAAGTTATCTGGTGGAAGAAACTTCTAAGCACAAAGCATTTAATAGGTAGCCTGTCTGCTTCCAAATGACTCTACTCATTTGCATAAACCAAGAAATGTCTTGAAATTAGAACTTATATTTAAAAAGAAAGCAGAGGATAAAAGCTTGGAAAACTTGAAGCTCTACCATATGATAAAAAATAAAAACTGATTTTTTGTAGAGGGATTCAAGCATGTAGAAATTTGCATAAGTAAAACAGAGCCAAATGCTAATAGCCAAGACAATGGAAAAATGCCTCCAAGGCTCTTCAGGGATCTCCTGGCAGCCCCTCCCATTACCAGTCTGAAGGCCTAGAAGGGAAAAATGGTTTCCTTGGACAGACCCCAGGCACTGCTCTGTGAAGCCTCAGGAAATGGAGCTCTGCATCCCAGCTGCTCCAGCTCCAGCCATGACTAAAAGGGGCCAAGGTAAAGATTGGGCATGGCTCCTGAGTGTGCAAGCACCAAGGTTTGGTGGCTTTCACATGGTATTTGGCCTGCAAGTGTGCAAAAGTTTGGGATCCTCTGCCTAGATTTTAAATAAGGTATAAAAATGCCTGGATGTCCAGGCAGAAGTCTGTGGCAGGGGCAAAGCCCTCATAAAGAACCTCTACTAAGGCAGTGTGGAGGGGCAATGTGCAGTTGGATACCCCACAAGGAGTCCCAACTGTGGCCCTGCCCTAGTGGAGCTGTGAGAAAAGAGCCTCCATCCTTCAGATCTCAGAATGGTAGATCCACGAACAGCTTGCACTATGCACTTGGAAAAGCCACAGCACTCATTGCCAGCCCTAGAGAGCAGCTGAGGAGGCTCTACACTGCAGAGGTGTTAGACCATAGCTTCCAAGATCTCAAAAGACCACCCTTTGCATTGGTCTGAACTGGATATGAGGCATGGAGTCAAAGGAGATTATTTCAGAGCTTTAAGATTTAATGACTTTCATGCTGGGTTTTGGACTTTCAGGGGGCCTGTAGTCCCTTTGTTTTGGTCAACTTCTCTTTTTTGAATGGGTGCATTTTACCCATTGCCTGTACCCCCATGGCATCATTGAAATAACTAACTTGATTTTGATTTCACATGCTGATAGGTGGAAGAAACTTGCCTTGTCTCAGATGAGACTTGAGACTTGGACTTTTGAGTAAATGCGGAATGAGTTAAGACTTTCAGAGATTGTTGAAAAAGCAAGATTGTGTTTTAAAATGTGATAAGGACATGAGATTTGGGAGGGGCGGTGGGTAATTGATATGGTTTGGCTCTATGCTCCCACCCAAATCTCATGTCAAATTCTAATTCTCACTGTTGCAAAAGGGACCTGAATACAGGTGATTAGACCATAGGGTAGATATTCCCCTTGTTATTCCCATGGTAGTGAGTGAGTTCTCATGAGAGCTGGTTGTTTAAAGCTGGTTGTTTAAAGCTGGTTGTATTTGTACTTCACCCTTCTCTCTCTCTCTCTGCTGCTCTGCCATAGTAAGACATATTTGCTTCCCCATTGATGTCCACCATGATTGTCATTTTCTGAGGCCTCCCAGCCATGCTTTCTGTACAGCCTGAGGAGCTATGAGTCAATTAAATCTCTTTTCTTTATGAATTACCCAGTGCCAGGTACTTTTATAGCAATGTGAGAATGGACTAATACTAGGTCATACCTTAAAATATAATTCAAGGAAAATTAAAGTTCTAAAAATAGAAAGTAAATTTAAAAATTTTATTTTTTAATTTTAATTTTTTTGTGTTTATTGATTTAAGGGTTACAAGTCAAGTTTTGTTACATGGATATATTATGTAGCAGTGACATTGGGGCTTTTAGTGTAATGATCACCTGAATGTTGTACATTGTACCCATAAAGACATTTCCCACACCCCACCAACCTCCCATCCTTTTGAGTCAACAGTGCTTATTATTCAACTCTCTATGTCCATGTGTACATGTTATTTAGCTTCCATTTATAAGTGAGAACAAGTGATATATGACTTTATGTTTCAGTTATTTCACTCAATGGGCTCCAGTTTCAATCATACTATTGCAAATGATACAATTTTGTTTTCTTTTTATGACTGATTAGTATACATACATATATACCACATTTTCGTTATCTAATTATCAATTGATTATTAGGTTAATTTCATCTGTTTGATATTTTGAATAATGCAGCAATAAATATACAAGTATGGATATCTTTTTGATATAATGTATTTTCCTTTGCATAGATACTAAGTAATCTGATTGTTGGCTGAATGGTTCTAATTTTAGTAAGAGGAAATATAAAAAGTATTCTCTTGTACTTAGTTCAAAACAATAGATTACAAATTATCTTACATACAAAAACAATTGGAATACTAGCATAATTTAGTTGCATACAAGCTCCTCTTAACAAATCAATATTCAAACTATATAAAGCAGCTTCCAAAATGAATGAAAAGAATATGAATCTTTAAATAATCTAAAGCTATCTGTGAGCAATTAAGCCACAAAATATGAATCCTGAATGGTCAAGAAATAATAAATGTAATGCCGTTCAACTTCATGGTAACCAGAGAAAGGCAAGTAAAAAAATCAGGTGGTTATAATTTTATACTATTTGTTTTGGCACCATGAAGAAGTCTGAACATAGTAAATAATCACATAGCTAAAAAAATTTACCAACTAATACTGTTTTTTAGAAAGCAATTTTGTGCAACCACTTTTCGAGATAATTTTCCAATATGCTATAAACACAATTATGTGCATAAATTACTACTCAATAGTTTTACTTGTGGACATTTAATTAATTACTTAGTTAATGAATAATTAAATATATATTTATGAGGTTTTTATTAACTGTTAAGCATTTCTTTTTGTGCTACAGCTAGGGTTGTTAATAAGATGGAAGAATTGTCCATGTAGAGGAAATGTGCATTCTAGTGAGAGAAGACAAAACATAGAAATAAATATGGAAACATACAGTATAAAAGTGCTGCAAAGAAACATTAAAACATAATAAGGGAAACACAGCATGGAGGATGTGCTATTTTAAATTAGATTGTTTAGAATGGATTCACCATGCAAGTGACAATGAGTTGAGACTGAAATGGGATGAATGAGAAACAAATTTAAGATCCAGAAACATCATTTAGTTAGTCAGGAATCATTGTGTGGTTAGAGCAATCTTGAAGGAAAGCAAGAGTGTAAGAGATATAGTCAGGGAAGCATCCTAGAACATGTAAAGCCTGTTAGGCCACAATGGATCATTTGTTTTTTATTCTAAGTATGAAGAAAAAGTTTATTAGAAAGTTATTTCATGCAGGGCAATGCTACAGTTTTGAAAACTCATTGCGGTTATTTTCAAGATAATTTTCTACAGAGGTTTGAAAGAATCGAAAGAATACCATTTAGAAAAACTCTGCATTTTATTTAGGTAAGATGTATATACCTAAAATACTTCTGAAAATGTGAAAGCTACTTTAGGTTTGATGATAGTTGTGAGCTCTAGGACTCTAGGCATAGAAAGAGAGAGACAGTTGCCAATATATTTTGAAGAAAGTTTCTGCAAGACTTGCTGAATATTTAAAAATAGTATTTGAAAGAAATGGGTTCCATACTGCTAGGAGGTTGCTCCATTTCCAGGCTTTTAGCTTCAGTGGCTAGATAGGAGATGGTGTCATTTCCTAAGAGACAGAGGACTATGGAATAGTAGGTTTGGAACAGTGTGGCAGTTAAAACCCTCTTTCACAATTAAATTTTGTGGTATCTATTAGATTTGCAAGTGAAGATGCCAAGTAGGCAGTTGAAAGTTCATGGCAGAAGAGAAATGTTGGATAGTTATGAGCATATGGATGATATTTTATTTAGTACCACATGATCATATTTAGGGAGTGGTTAGAGACAAAGAACAAAGGTGCAATAAGAATCCTGAGACACTCAACTGTTTATTCTTCTTGAAGAAGAGGCATTCTCAGCAAAGGAGACCAAGAAGGAGCGGCCTATGCAAAAGAGGTAAACAGAACATATTCAGAAGTATTTCATATATACAGGATTGCTTGCCTAAGGATGTCCACTATTATGTTGTCTTTTGGCCAACCAAAACAAACAACCAAAATCCATTAGGGAAAGAATGGAAAAAAATAAAACATGAAATGCTCATTTAAACTTACTATGTTTAGCTGATAAATGAAGGTACTAATATGAGTAGATGTTGAAAACAATGTTGAGCATTAAGTTTAACAATCTATATAGATAATTATATAATATATAAAAATATTAGCCGGGCGCGGTGGCTCAAGCCTGTAATCCCAGCACTTTGGGAGGCCGAGGCGGGTGGATCACGAGGTCAGGAGATCGAGACCATCCTGGTCAACATGGTGAAACCCCGTCTCTACTAAAAATACAAAAAATTAGCTGGGCATGGTGGTGCATGCCTGTAATCCCAGCTACTCAGGAGGCTGAGGCAGGAGAATTGCCTGAACCCAGGAGGCGGAGGTTGCGGTGAGCCGAGATCGCGCCATTGCACTCCAGCCTGGGTAACATGAGTGAAACTCCGTCTCAAAAAAAAAAAAATTATCCCAGAAATTATTACTTCATGTTTCTATGGTTTCATATATTTTATAAAGTACAAACAGCAAGAAAACACAACTTTAAGGGGCTGAGTACCACTTCGAAGGGAGGCAGGCGAATAAGATGACAATGTAGGACTTTAGGATATTAATGATATTATTATTATAAATTATGATTTATCATTTAAAAATATGAGGCAAACCTGGAAAATAGTATTTGTTGAATTTTTCAGTTAGTTGTCCTAGTATTTCGATTTTATTTTCTATGCTTACATATATATATTTTTATAAATAGAAAAAGAACTGTTTGTAAAAATAAAACATGAATGGGTGGGTTATGATATTAAACATCTAACGGTAAAGATAAAAATTAGCTAATCATAAAAATATATTTATATAACTAGAATATTTTCTTTTGAACAAATAAAATATACAAAAGAATTCTGAACAAAGAAATATTAGGGGAGGATGCTATGGCTTGAATATGGGTTCTTTGTCTACATCAAAACTCAGGTTGAAATGTGATCCTCACTGTATCGGTTGTGAGAGGTGGGGCCCAATGGGAGTTGTTTGGGTTATGTGGAATCCATCTTTGTGGGTGGCTTGATATGAACTGTATGGTAGTAAGTGAGTTTTCATTCTGCAGAGACTGCATTAGTTCTTGCGGGAATGAATTAGTTCCTGTTAGAGTGGATTGTTACAAAGTCAGGAGCTGGCACCCTTCTTAGGTTTTGCTTTTTTATGTGTGCCAACTTACTCTTTGACCTCCTCCTCCATGTTATGGTGCAGCATGAAAGCCCTTTCCAGAAGCCAGGGCCATGCCATTGACCTTCCCAGACTGCAGAACAATGAGCTAAATAAACCTCTTTTTAAATAAATTACCCCAACTCAGATATTATGTCTTCAAAACACAAAATGGATTACAACAAAATTGCTACCAAGCACTGAGGTGTTGCTCTAAATATACCTGAAAATGTGGAAGGCACTTTAGAATTGGATGACAGGTAGAGGTTGAAAGAGTTTGGAGGAGCAGGCTAGAAAAAGACTGTACTACCACGAAGGGAGCATTGAGGGCGATGCTGATGAAAGCTCAGGCGGCAAAAGAACATGGGAAAGTGTGGAACTTCTGAAAAATTTGCTTAGTGGTTGTGACCTGAATGCTAATAGAAAAGTGGACAGTAAAGCCCATTCTGATGAGGTCACAAATGAAAATGAGAAACAGGGTACTGGGACCTACAGAACAGGCCATGCTCATTACACTGTAGCAAAGAATTTGGCTGCAATATGTCCGCGTCCTAGTGCTTCCTGAGTTTTTAACAGGAAAATTTCTAAGTAGCAAAGCATTCATAAAACAGTATGGTTACGTTTAATAGCATACACTCAGCTGACACCAAAGGACTAATCTAAAGGTGGAATTTATAATTAAAAGGGATGCAGAGTGAAAAAATTTAGAAAATTGGCAGCTTGGCTGTGTGGTGGAGAATGAAAGAAGATTTTTAGGAGAGAAATCCAAGGGGGCTGGCACAGGACCTCTGGGCCTTGATAAAGAGATTAACATTGATGAAATGTACCCAGGTGGTAATAATCAGAACAATGGAGAAAAGAGCCCCAGACACTTCTTAAAGATCTTCAAGGTGACCCTTCCCATCACAGGCCCAGAGAACTAGGAGGGTGGAATGTTTTCCAGGGATAGGCCTGGAGTGCCACTGCCCTGTACACCTTGGGACACTGCCTCTTTGCATATATCCAATTCTTCTTTCACCCACTTTTCCACATTATGATGCAACCAAACACCCTTGTCAGAAGCCAGAGCTATCCCCTTGAACTTCTCAGTCTGCATAACTGTGAAATAAATAAACCTCTTCCTTTTATAAATTGTCCAGCCTAGGTTATTCTGTTATAGCAACACAAAATGGACTAAGATGGGGATTTACATTGTGGGACGATTAATTGAATTGAAAAACCTAAGATTATACTATGAAAAAATGAGGGGTGCAGTAACATTTCTATAAATGTCTTACATTACAGGGATTTTAAATGACATTGTTTGGGGCTTAATATTTCTTGAGGGGAAATTTAGGTATACAAATATATCAAAATTATTGAAAACATTTTGGGTTTTATATCCTACTAAATTCTCTACTTTTTATTATCTAAGAATGTAATCTAATATGCCCCAATATAGACAATTGTTATAGCATTTTATAGTAACTAAAATTTGGTTGCAAATTAAATGTTTTATAATAGATGTTTAGTTAAATAAATCCAGACACATACATATGAAGGAACACTATGCAGCCTAGGAAAAAATTCACATGTTGTGGAAATTCATAGTGTCAGAAATGTATTAATCAATATTAATTTATAATAAATTCATTAACATTCATAAAATAAATAATAATATTAAACCAAAATGAGGAGGAAAGTGAGCTAAGTAAGAGAAAACAGAATAAAGGCCGGTTATTTTAAGGGCATAAATAAATATAATGGTAGAAACTACATGTTAATCATAATGTGTCAGTGGAATAATAAGCAATGTTAATTTTTAATCTTTGAGATTTTCTATATTTTTTTAACTTTCTGAAATAGGTATATGTTTTTTATATATATGAAGGTGAGAAAATAATTATTATTTGAAACAAAGCAAAATAAAGTATTCCTAATTTTATATATTTGTCAAAATATAAAATAGGTATCCAGTATTAATAATAAGCCAAAATAATGGAGTGAAAAAAAATAATAAGTTGGTACAGAAGATATACATATACACATGACATATTATGTGCCCAAAGAATACTAAACCAGCAAAAAAAAAAAAACCTTTTAGGGATGTATGGTCTATTGTGTTAGCATTTAACACATTATTTAATAATCAAAAGGAGAATAAATGGTGACACTGAGAAGTAAACTAAAATTATTTATTTTACTCTAATGTGTGAAGTCACGTAAATCTTTATGCACTATTGAATAGGGCCTTCCAGTAGAAATATAATGTGAGTCCACAATGCAAGGCATATATATAATTTTTAATTTTCTAGTGGCCACATTTTTAAAAGTAAAAAGAAACATTTGAAATTACTTAAGGCCATATTTTTAAAATGTTTTAAAATATCTAATTAATATAAAATTACTAAAGAGATATTTTCCATCTTTTTGTTCATCCCAAGCCTTTGAAATCTGGTGTGTATTTTATACCTTAAAATACATCTGAATTCAAACAAAACAAAAGACTGAGACACAGTTAATTGAAAGACATGTTATTTTCTTATTTATTTTTCTAAAAATATTATGATTCTTTGTTTTTGTGTGTGTGTTTTATTTTGTTTTTTTGAGAAAGGTTCTCACCCTGTCACCCAGGCTAGAATACAGAGATGAGATAATGGCTCACTGCAGCCTTGACCTCCCTGGGTTCAGGTGATTTTCCTGCCCCAGCCTCCCAAACAACTTGGTCTACAAGATGTGTGTCACCTGCGTGGCTACTTTTTATAGAGGCTGGATTCCATCATGTTGCTCAGGCCAGTCTCAAACTTCTGGACTCAAGCAATCCTTCCACCTTGGCCTTCGAAACTGCTGAGATTACAGGTGTGAGCCACCACACCCAGCCAATCATTATCATATGCACTAGTAAGAAAGAAGAAAATGAGGACAATCAAACTATGATGAAATACTAAAAAACACTGATTGTACTATCTCAATATGATAGCTGCTAATACTAGAAAAATATGTATTAGAGACAAGAAGTTCTAGAACTATTTTATCTGGATTCTTTCACTTGCTATTAATAGAACCTATTTTACATCAGCTTAACCAGTGAAGAGAAATGATGCCGATCATGTGAATAGAAAGTTCAGAAGTGCTTCTGCTTTAGGCAGTGCTGAAATGATTGCTTCTAATGACATTACCAAGACTCAGCCTCCCTTATTCTCAGATTCCACTTGATACTTGATAAGCAAGATGGCTGATGTCATCCCATCTCATGTGGTGCCAGTTTACAGGCTTCATTAGAGAGGTAATCTTTTCTAATAGTTGTAAGAGAAAATTCCCAGAGTTATTCTGACTGGAGTTGAATAGTGTCCCTGTCTATTAGTCATTCATTCACTGTAGTCTCGATCTGAAGTTCTCCGATAAGCCAGTTCTGCCTATTGCTCCTCCCTGTAGTTGATGGGAGTAAAAGGAAGAATCAGCCCTTTCCAGAGATGATTAATCTGGGTGTCCAAAGGTAAAAGAGTATGGGCAACAAAATAGCAGATAGGCACTAAGAGGAAGGCACACACATACAAAGAAAATCTCAGTAATTTTTAACTCATATTCTTTGCCCACATTATGTTTGAAAAAGCAAAAAAAAAATTAGATAGTAAACAGAAATAACATTTTTGTCTTATATACTTCCCCAACTATTAGAAGCATCAACTTTGTATATATAGACTATTTAGTAATAATGCCTCTCATTCATTATCAATGTCAGTTCTTAAACAATAACTTAGGACCACATTGAGTGCCTCCTAGGAATTTATAAACAAATCCTTAATTGACCAGCAACAATATGAAAGTTACTCTTTTGTTTCTGCAGAGATTAAAAAAGTTGTGAGCCCTTATAACCCAAGCCCTTAGTGAACTTCCATATTGTGAAGAAAAAACAGATATGGAAATCTGGAAATTTAACTAGTACTGTAATAAAGGCTCATATTAAGCAAAGAGATAAACCATAAATTCAAACATGATTCTTGCTAAACACTTGGTTTCCGGACTCAGAGAGGCTCTGCTAACCCCACCATCTGGCCAGATATTCTTCAGCCAGACATGTTCCTAAGTCCACAATCAGGTGACTTTCTGCTGAGCAAAGTGCTGCATGTTCTAACTCTTCCTCCAGCCAAGAACTGGCACAACAGAGGGCAGTCCCAATCAGCTGGGCATTGGTGCTGAAGTATGAAGGATTTGAGAAAATGTGAAATTGGCTGTTAAACCATGTTCTTCTTTCAATATTAATGAAAGTTAGTAGAAAACCCTTGTAAGTTCTCAGAAAAACACATTTAGTACTGAAATTTGTTTGTTCAAGTAACCTAGGAGTAAACATTTTTATTTTCTAAAGGGTAAAGACTTGAGTTTATGCCAATTGTATTTGAGATATTATCTTTGCTACTAAATATTTCTTTTGCATTCATTCATTTTGCATTCCATCATTCATAAAATCATACATTCCATGAGGGCTTACTGGTCTATATTATTTCTCATCAATGTGGTACAGAGCCTAAATAGAGAGAAAAATTTTGTCTTCTCCCTCTTGAAATTTACATGCATTAACACAGACAAGGACATCAAGAACTAAATGTAATTAAATAGTTCTTTTTTATAAAGTACAAAAAATAGGCATAAATTATGGGAGATATTAAGGAACCATGGAGAACAGGATCTCACAACTAAAGCAATTGAGAAAGGCTTCAACTAGCTGATAATATTTGGTTTTTACACGTCAAATAAACTTTTGGAATATAGGTAACAGTGTCACTGACTCCTAGCCAGCGGGATCTTTGTAAAAAAGGGTCTGGAAACTTTGTAGCTCCTGTCTCACTGGTAGGATGGGGAGTCATTCAGAGAAGCTGGAATTCTGTACGTCTTTCACCGACTCCAGGGCCTTTTACTGTGTGCCTCATTGCATATGTGAATATGCTGTGTACCTTGATCAGTTTCTCTCCTTTCCTTCCTCCCTCCCTCCCTCCCTCCCTCCCTCCTTCCCTCCTTCCCTCCCTCCCTCTGCATTGGTACCAGTCTTTGTTTTCTATATGTGTAAAGAGTGTCTGTTCATATCCTTTGCCCACTTTTGAATGGGCTTGTTAGTTTTTTTCTTGTAAATCTGCTTTAGTTCTTTGTAAATTTTGGATATCAGCCCTTTGTCAGATGGGTAAACTGCAAAAATTTTTTCCCATTCTGTTGGTTGCCGATTCACTCTAATGATTGTTTCTTTTGCTGTGCAGAAGCTGTGGAGTTTGATTAGGTCCCATTTGTCTATTTTGGCTTTTGTTGTCAATGCTTTTGGTGTTTTGGTCATGAAGTCCTTGCCTACACCTATGTCCTGAATGGTTTTGCCTAGATTTTCTTCTAGGGTTTTTATGGTGTTAGGTCTTATGTTTAAGTCTTTAATCCATCTGGAGTTAATTTTAGTGTAAGGTGTCAGGAAGGGGTCCAGTTTCTGCTTTCTGCACATGGCTAGCCAGCTTTCCCAACACCATTTATTGAACAGGGAATCCTTTCCCCATTGCTTGTTTTTGTCTGGTTTGTCAAAGATCAGATGGTTGTAGATATGTTGTGTTGCCTCCGAGACCTCTGTTCTGTTCCATTGGTCTATATCTCTGTTTTGGTACCAGTACCATGCTGTTTTGATTACTGTAGCCTTGTAGTATAGTTTGAAGTCCGGTAGTGTGATGCCCCCCGCTTTGTTCTTTTTGCTTAGAATTGACTTGGCTATGCGGGCTCTCTTTTGGTTCCATATGAAGTTTAAGGTGGTTTTTTCCAGTTCTGCGAAGAAGGTCATTGGTAGCTTGATGGGGATAGCATTGAACCTGTAAATTACTTTGGGCAGTATGGCCATTTTCACGACATTGATTCTTCCTAACCATGAACATGGAATGTTTCTCCATCTGTTTGTGTCCTCTCTTATTTCGTTGAGCAGAGGCTTGTAGTTCTCCTTGAAGAGGTCCTTTACATTCCTTGTTAGTTGTATTCCTAGGTATTTTATTCTCTTTGTGGCAATTGTGAATGGAAGTTTGTTCTTGATTTGGCTCTCTTTAAGTCCGTTATTTGTGTATAGGAATGCATGTGATTTTTGCACATTGATTTTGTATCCTGAGACTTTGCTGAACTTGCTTATCAGTTTCAGGAGGTTTGGGGCTGAGACGATGGGGTCTTCTAGATATACAATCATGTCATCTGCAAATAAAGACAATTTGACTTCCTCCTTTCCTATTTGAATGCCCTTTATTTCTTTTTCTTGCCTGATTGCTCTGGCTAGAACTTCTAATACTATATTGAATAGCAGTGGTGAGAGCGGGCATCCTTGTCTGATGCCACATTTCAAGGGGAATGCTTCCAGTTTTTGCCCATTCAGTATGATATTGGCTGTTGGTTTGTCATAAATAGCTTTTATTATTTTGAGATACGTTCCATTGATACCTAGCTTATTGAGTGTTTTTAGCATAAAGGGCTGTTGAATTTTGTCAAAGGCCTTCTCTGCATCAATTGAGATAATCATGTGGTTTTTGTCTTTGGTTCTGTTTATGTGGTGAATTACGTTTATAGACTTGCGTATGTTGAACCAGCCTTGCATCCCCGGGATGAAGCCTACTTGATCATGGTGGATAAGCTTTTTGATGTGTATGTGTAAAGAACCTGAAAGCCTTAGTACTAACTAGTTGCATGGGGCACTAAGGGAAGCTGCCATCTCTGTTATGAAATGAAAAAGGGCAGTGGGGTTCTCACATATGGAAAGACTGTTTACTGTGGTTTGTGGCTATTTATTCTATGAGCACCACAGAGGACTAATTCAGGCTAATTATTCCAGTAGATTGGGACCTCAAATTATCGACTTGATCATTCATATAAGTGGCCAGGTAAGCCCAGGGTCCAGAAAGGATTTGACCATTACTTACAGAGCCTTTTTCCCAAAGTAACTAAGCCACCTATGCATATGACATGGAGAAACATTGATGAGTATTCTGATTCTATATTTTTATTTTCTGTGTATTATAAAGTTCTGACATCTTAAAAACCTTTCTGGCTGGGGAGGGACTATCCCTACTGGGACTACAGGTAGCCAATTTGTAGACAGCAAAAGGCTCATTTGGAGCATATCTTTCATATGTAAATTAACCAACCCAGGATTCTGCCTCCTCTACCTGGCCTGTCTCAGTCACTTCAGGGCCAGGTCTCAACTAGTGATCACTCCTATAGCTTAGAGCTTTTCAAAATTATTCAGATTAAAACAGGAAAGTTCCCTTATCCCCTTTACAGGGCATGTGATAGGGGTGTGGCTGGCTTCTTCAGTGCCCCACTGCTCAAACCCCTAGGGGTACATGCAAATGGGTGGGTGTAGAGGTTGTGGGGAGTGCTTTTGGGATCCAACCCCATGGCAGTGTCTAGGGGTGTGTTTACGACTCCCAAAGCCCATGTGGGCCTGTGTTATACTGTGTTCTTTCAGCTTTGCCCACTGCAGACAGCTTGTGTTAATCAGCTCAATTAGACCCTCTGCCTATCACAAGGTCAGAGGGTTTTCTGTATACCAAGTTCTTGCCTGGTGTACTAGAAAAATTGTATCACTCATGGACTTGGAGGATGAATGCAAGGTTTTATCGAGTGGTGGAGGTGGCTCTCAGTGAGGTGAATGGGGAGTGGAAGGGGAATGGAGTGGAAAGGTGGCCTTCCCCTGGAGTTGGGCTGCCCAGCAGCCACACTCTTCTCCCATCACTACTGGCCAAACTCCCCTCGGTGTCCACATGATTTCACCATTGCTGGTCTGTCAATGAATGTGGGTGTCTGCCAGTGTGTTCTTCTGCTCCTCTCTATATCCAGCCACTTGTGTGCGTGACTGCTTAAGGGCTCAGGCTTTATTAGCTAGGATGAGGGGTGTGATGGGCCAGAGTGGTCTTGGAAAATACAACATTTGGTTGTGAAAACAGGAATGCCTGTTCTCACTTAGGTCCATGGGCACAGCCTGAGGGTGGAGCCCTTGCCAGGGACCCCACTCTTCTCTATCCAGCATTCCCTTACCCCCATACTGTATAAAAATGTGTCAATCCCATACTGTTTACGCTGCCCTGTCTTGCCTTTCTGAAGAAATTCCAGTGAACGCTATCGCCTGGAATCTCCTCTAGCTCCTACTGCTTCTGCCTCTTGACCAATGCAGATGCTTTTCCAGGTGGTTCTGCCTGATGTGCCATATTCTTGTTTCTAAGATTTGTAACTATAATAATCTTTTTCTCTGAACCTTTCTGGGTTGCCTCTTGCAGTTGCACCTGACTGACCATCACGAAGAAAGAACAAAGAATGGTGAGTCTCTTTCTACAAGAGAGAAATTAACTAATATACTAAATGATTTATAGCCTACAAAACAACTCTTAATATACAAACCTATTTAATTTTTACAAAAACTCATTAGGTGGAAATAAAATGCTCCAACTCAGAAATCCTGAATATGCTTTGCTTAATTGTGTGAACTTGGGAAATTCTTAATATTTTCCTCATGTTTTCCTCAGAATAATAGCCTTTTCCAGTGTCTCAAGACTGCTTAGAGAATTACATTTTCAAATGCTGCATCAATTGTTAGTCATTACGAAAGGTCCATTGAGATGTGTGGTCAAAGTTGTAGCGCTCCCAGTGTCTGTTCCCATTTCCTGCTTTGTGATGTGGAATATTGTATCTCCAAAGCCCTTGCATTCCAGGCAGGGCCATGTGACTAGTTCTGGCCAATGACATGTGTGCAGAGGTGACATCATCACGTCTTGGATCTAGCAGTCACAAAGCTTTGCTTGACTCTTGAGTTTTTCTTTTGCTCCTACCACAAACAAGAAGATGAGATGTTCTAGATAGTATAGCTACCACACTGTGGACCTATGTCCACCTAACTGTCTGAGAGACTGTTTGTACAACAGTCTCTCTGTTTTAAACCAGATTTTCTCTCTTTCATTTTGTGTTTCTATAGGGCAAATTCATGTACGTTCAAAAGTAGAAAGAATATAATAAGCTTACATACCTCTCACCTAGTTTCAGCAATCATTAACCCATGACTAGTATTGTTTCAGTGATGCCTTCAACTTTTCCATCTCCAATTTATTTGAAGCAATCTCCTGTTATCACTTAATTTGATTTGTAATATTTCACTGTGTACTTCTAAAATATGACTTCTGTAAAGCATGATTAAAATACTACGTGACATCAAGAATATGAGAATGCTTCCTTAATATCATCAAAGATCTTTTCAGTGTTCACATTTCCTCCATTACATCTCACGTTTTTATGTTTTTTTCTTTTTTGAATTAGGATAAAACAAAGCTCATATATCTCAGGTGTTCAATAACATGTCCCAAGTCTTTTGAAAAACATGATAGAGTTTCCCTCTCAACTGTGTTGCTTTTGTGTTTTTATCAATTTCTACGTTAATATAGCAGTCCATTTTTCCTCAGAGTTCACAGTGTAGATTTTAATGACATTGCCATAGAGTCCTTCATCATGTTCTTCTGTCTTCTGTATTTTTTCTAAATTGGTAGTTAGAGCTAGAAACTAGATTAGATTCAGATTAGATTTTATGTTCCTACTTCTTCACATGTAATGCATTGCATTTTTATCAGAATGCATACATGACCTCATCATCTTATTTTCTCTGATGTTAATAGTCATTGATAAATATCATCTTGACTCATTATTTGATCAGGGATTGTAAAATATCAATGTTAGAATTTTATTATTTTCATATGGCATTTTTAATGCATCTGAAAAGAGAAACTACTTCTCATCAACTATTGGTTATCCTAAGATACAATTTGATTAGAAAATACAGAAAAAGTACTTGATTTTCAGAATAAAGACTACATTCCCTAGTCTCTTTCTAAGGTGACCAATAACATGTTTGTCTTGTTCTGTTACAGAAAATATAAGCTAACCAATTCAATTATCTTTGGTATGTGTTTTAAGGTGGGTTTCCTAGATATCCCATCCTAAGGCAGAGGAGTATTTATGATTATTGTATTGGAGATTGCTCCATTCTTAGAAAAGCAATAGGAAACCATACTTTTATCCATCTTGTATAGTTTACACAATTATCTTCCATGTCATATATATACTGAGTACTCCATTATGTAACTGTACCACATATTTTTTTAACTGTCCCAGTAGACATTTAGGTTACTTCAAGCATTTTTGCTATTACAAATCGTGCTACAGTAAATAGCTTTGTCCAAACATCTTTTTTATATTAGTGGTAGTATAGCCCTGAGATAGCTTTCTGCCAGCGACATTGCTGGCTCAAAGAGGAAATGCATATGTAATTTACTAGATATTGCCAGATTCCCCTTGGTATGGTTCATGTCTTTTGGCATTGCTACTGGCAATATATGAGACAAATCTGTCTCCCTACAGCTTTGCCAACAGAGTATGTTGACAAACTTGATTTTTTAACCAAAAAAATTGAATAAATTATATTTCAGTGTAGCTTTATCTTCCATTGCTCATGAGGATCTTTTTGCATTTTAAAGAACCATTTGACTTTTTTTTTTTTTTTTTTAA
>NW_016107316.1:4898186-4899454 GCF_001604975.1 Cebus imitator
ACCACCATGCCCAACTAATTTTTTTTTTTTTTTTAAAGGTGAATTAGCTATTCCTACTTATTGAACATTGGCATATCAGGCAGTTGATAATTTTCTCCTTCCTTTAGTTTTTCAAGTAGAATTATTATTATTTTTATATAAGTTGCAAGGTGTTCCCTTTGGAAATTCTGATGTTGATCTGATTTTTTTTGTTCTCTTTTTTGTAGCTCTTCTTTTGGAGGAGCTGGACTATTCCCCACTTTTTATTATTAATTTTGAAAGTTCAATAATCTTACTAGATAATCTTGTTACATATTTATAATATTATACTTAAATATACTTTATTCCAGAAAAGTTTTGTAAAATTATGGTTTATAACATGCGGCCTCTTTAATTGTTTGCAATTCTTTGGAAATCGCTATTTTAAATATGTTTACTTTTCTTATCTATTAAATTTGTCATTTTCTCATATCATTTTAAGCACCTTTTCATTAATGAATTTTAATTTAAAAATGACATTTTTTTCCACATTCTCTTTTACACAAGGCAAATTTTTGGTTTATTTGCTCTTTCACTCCTTCTAGTGTAATGTTACCTTCTGAAATGACATTTTTTTCTTGTTTTTCTTCAGTTCTGTCAGTCTTCATTTCAGATGGTTAGTTTGTCTACTCTTCTTAATTTTAGAATTTATAAATTTAATTTATACTGTAATTTTCTAATTGCTATCATTTTCTTAATCTTTTTAGCCATTTTTGAAATAGTAGGTGAAAGGTTTGTGTTTGTTTGATTTTAATAGTTTCAGGGGATGATATGTGTTTCTATTGTACTTTCATTCAACCTCTGTTACTTTCCCCATATTTAAATTAGATGGCTTTTCCTATATTCTTTTTTCTTTTTTAAAGATGGCATTTCACCATGATGGCTAGGCTGGTCTTGAACTCCTGACCTCAGGTGATCCAGCACCTTGGCCTCTCAAAGTGCTAGGATTACAGGCATGAGCCACTGTGCCTGGCTACTATATTCTTAAGAAGGAAGTTGGCTAGGCACAGTGGCTCACGCCTGTAATCCCAGCACTTTAGGAGGCCGAGGCAGGAGGATCACGAGGTCAAGAGACCGAGACCATCCTGGTCAACATGGTGAAACCCCATCTCTACTAAAAATACAAAAAATTAGCTGGGCACGGTGGTGCGTGCCTGTAATCCCAGCTACTCAGGAGGCTGAGGCAGGAGAATTGCCTGAACCCAGGAGGTGGATGTTGCGGTGAGCCGAGATTGCACCATTATTGCACA